>NW_019154087.1:48251224-48386063 GCF_002288905.1 Enhydra lutris kenyoni | reverse complement strand
CTTTCTTTCTTTCTTTCTTTCTTTCTTTCTTTCTTTCTTTCTTTCTTTCTTCTTTCTTTTTTAATATTTTATTTATTTATTTGACAGAGATCACAAGTAGGCAGAGAGGCGGGCAGAGAGAGAGAGAGAGGAGGAAGCAGGCTCTCTGCTGAGCAGAGAGCCCAATATGGGGTTCCATCCCAGGACCCTTAGGTCATGACCTGAGCTGAAGGCAGAGGCTTAACCCACTGAGCTACCCAGACACCCCTTACATTCACTTTCTTACATACACTCACACTTACTCTGTGCCCATCACAAATATCCTCCTTCATCCCCATTGCCTATTTCCCCCATCTCCACCTCCTCCAGAATTACCACCTCTCTGAAGTGAGGAAAGAGTGATTCAGTGTGTAGCTGGCCTTAAAGAGCTATGGTTCAGTCACTTATTCATACGTGTCCTTGAATGGTAGCTCTGGATTTCTTCTGTGGTAGCAAGGTGAACCTCCATGGCAATAGCCCAGAAAAGGACTCCAGTGACTATGCCCACAGTCATTTCTCAGAAGTGCTTTGGTTCCTTTCTTCTCTCAGGGATAAGTATAGCAGAGGCTATACTTGGTAAGTGGTAAGTATAGCAGAGGCTGATCTACACAGTCAGGAAGCCCCAGACTATATAGAAACTGAGAGTCAAAGAAGATAGATGTTCAGGATTGTTTCCTAAATAGTCCTACCAAAAGACACCAACATGATATATCCAACTGAAGAATATATGATTGAGATTAACAGTCTTGGTTGAAGTCAAGAAAATCTCAGAGGTTAGCTGAAGACACAAAGAAATTCATTTTTCAGTACTTTACCACCAGACCAGACATACAAAACAAGAGTTCTTCATAGAGGTGTTAGTGCATTGAACTAGTTTAATAGTTAAATTTAATTCAACCTATAACCATTTGTAGGAAATGACTAGCCTGTTTCAGGCAAAGACTTGGTGTTAAGGGAAATCTAACTGTAAGTTTATTAATTAAAAATCACCTGTGAAGGGGGCGCCTGGGTGGCTCAGTGGGTTAAAGCCTCTGCCTTCGGCTCAGGTCATGATCCCAGGGTCCTGGGATCAAGCCCTGCATCGGGCTCTCTGCTCTGTGGGGAGCCTGCTTCCTCCTCTCTCTCTGCCTACCTCTCTGCCTACTTGTGACCTCTGTCTGTCAAATTAAAAAAAAAAAAATTAAAAATCACCTGTGAAGGAATTTCACCAAATATGTGTGGACAAGGGGGAGGAAAGTGGCAGAAGGAAGGCATCAGGAGAGTTTATGCTTGAGAAAGGAGTAGATATTGAAAGAAAGGATATGTAAACTGTAATTTATGTCCATCACAAAACTTTGCCAGACCTTGAAGCTCCGTATTTAAAAAAAAAATCATATTTGAAAATTCATTGCTAGTTATCTGGTTATTTCTTTACTTTTTTATTTTTATTTTTTTTATAATGAATACCTACTTCACTGGTTGTTGATTCCATTCTTGGCTATAAAGTGTTTTGGTTTTGCTTTTCTAATGTGTCAGCCTCATTATCAGCCAAATAGCTGATTATAAGTTATCAAGTCATTTATATCAATGTTTATTTCTGTCACACTCGGAAATAGACATTCAGTGGGATTCAAATGACCATACTTTCCCAGTGCAACCAGACTTGAACAAGAGAATTTATGGATGGAACAGAGATCATATTAAAAGTACTATTAGGTGGAAATAATGTGCATCCAGGACCTACATACTTTGCAGTGTTAGTTAGCAGGTGCTTTTCCACTAAATGGGATCGTGACTGAACCTGCTTCTCGAGTTTGTTGTAAGTTTTAAGAACAGAAAACAAATACTCCCTCACTTTCTTCTTTCCTGTGTCTGAATTTTCTTGTTTATAACTCTGCTTTATGATTTCCATTGTGGTGGCTGATATCAAGGACTAGACCAGGGACCAGGGGACCTGTTAAAAATTACCTGCATGATTGTGGTCTGGTCATTCAATTGCCTCAGGTTTGAATTGTCTCCTCCTATAAAAGAAGGAAGATTCAAATGACTCCTACTACACTAAATAAGACCTTGTTGAGTAATAGCAGATCATTAGGATGAAAAGGCAGGGCACTTCCTTCAGGGAAACCGAAGGCTACTAGAAGAGGGAAGCATAAAGATAAATGTGCAAAGAGTGCCTCTTGAGGAATATTGTATCTTTTGGAACTGAAATTAAGTAGATTCACTGCCTTCACTGCATATCTTGTGGGAAATCTACTGCTTCTCTTATTTCTGAAAATTTCTGGGAGATACATCAACATAGTCAGTTTAAGCTTCAGATTTGGGGTCCGAGTTCCTATTCTTGCCAAACACTTGACTTAAATTTAATCTACTGTGTCAGGGCTGGACATGGAACTCAAGCCCTTTCCTTCTGGAGACTAGGCAGCCAGGCATAGAGGTGGTTTGGAGACAATATTCATGCTTAGGATTAAAGTCTGGTAGTAATATTTATTATCTATGTAGATTGGCCAAGTACCTTAGCCTCAGTGTTCCCGTTTGTAAGATGGAGTAGATTGTTTTAATTCATAGTGTTTACTGAAAAGCACATGTGACCATGTGATCATTTAAGCAGATACTAATTGTAGAGTGTGACACATTATAAATGCTCAATATATAGTTTGCTACCATCTTTAGAAGTCCCTTACACTGGCATTTGTGTGCATAGCACTTACTCTGGGGGCCCGAGTACATTGGGAGGGTTTGTTATATTGCAAAAATAGAGATCCTTGCCTATTAGATATCCTTGTTTGCTAAGAGTACATCTGCTAAAAAATTTTTTTCACTACACTACAAGAGTACATTGTAATCATGGCAATAAGTGCAATATTACAAGATAGACAGGGAGGAAGAACTGAGTAACTCTGCCTTGGGAGAGGAGAAGTGGAAGGATTCAGATGCTATTTGAATTGGGTTTTGATGGGCAAATAGTTTATTGATCAACAAGTTACAAGAAAGCATTATAAGTTGTAGTAAAGAAATGTACATATGCTATAATTTTTCATTCCATTAATAATTTCAAAGAATATTTATTTAGCATCTAGTACATTAAAGGCATCACCTTAGTAGCTGGGGTTACAGAAGACAAAAGCCAATGTAAGGATAGATATCAAGAGGCCACACTGTGTTCTCAAGGACAGATGTCAGGTTGCCTGAGAGTGCATAGCAGGAGATCTCAACCTGGTCTGACGTCTGGTTTCCCTGAGGATGTCACATTTAAGAAGATGCTCACATTCGGTCCCTCAGTTAATCTCGTCAGACCCTATTTTCAAAATATCCAGAATCTTGTAGTGTCTCCCTACCAGCACTACCACCACCTGCTGCAAGTGATCATCATATCTTGCATGGATCATGGCAAAAGTCTCCTGACTATCCTTACCTGTCACTTTCCCACCTACAATCTGTTCCCAACACAGCAGTCTGAATGACACTGGTGAAACCTGTAATCAGTTGATGACACTGCTTAGCTCAAAACCCTCTGGTGACTCCTGTTTCATTCAGAGTAGAGCCAGAGTGTTTATGATGTCTGTCAGGGCCCTCCACAGGCCTCCTGGTCCTGTTACCTCTCTGGGTAGCCCCCTGATGCTTCTCTCTCCTTTGCCCTTTTGCTCCAGCCATTATGGCATCCTTGCCAACTCTCAAACATGACAAACATGATTCCTCCTCAGTCTTTTTTTCTTTCTTTTTAAGATTTATTTATTTATTTATTTATTTTTGGATAAAGGAGAGCTAGAGGGGGAGAGAGAGACAGTGGGGGACAGGCAGAGGGAGAGAGAGAATCTCAAGCAGACTCCCCGCTGAACGTGGAGCCTGACCCGGGGCTTGATCTCACAACCCCAAGATCACGACCTGAGTCGAAATCAAGAGTCAGTTGCTTAACTGACTAAGCCACCCAGATGCCCCTCAGAGTCTTTCTGATTATTGTTTTGTCTGGAATATTCTTCCCCCAGGTACACACCTGACTCGCACCACATCTCCTTCAAATATTTTCTTAAATGTCATTGAAAAGCTATATATTGGTGACACTCTATGAGCATCCACCACTATCTCAGGACTCCATATCTCCTCAGCCTGAATTATTGCTGTCCATAGTACTGATTGCCTTCTGATATACTTCATATTATTTATTTATTGCTTCAGTCCCTTTCCTAGGATGTGGACCCCAGGAGCTCGCTGACGTAATACCCATGTCTCCAATGGTGCTGGGACTTAGTAGGCCTTCCCTAAATGTTTGCAGACTGAATGGATAATACATAAGATGTACTTGGTAAGTGAGCTTTAGATAAGTAAGAAGGAGGGTTGCTTGTTCCAGGAAGAAGGAACAGCAAGTTCATTGGCTCAGACATGGAAAAGATAGAGTAAATTGGAAGGAATAAAAGAAGTGTGATGTGGATGGAGTACAGAAAGCAGAGGAAAGTGAAGCTAGGTGATCTTTTATTTTCTACAGTTTATTTTTGGAGGGGAAGATGTAGAGGGGGAGATTCTACAGTTCTCATTTATTTCTACAGTTCTACCACAATGATCAAAAACCAGATTCACAGACATTTCAGACTCTATGATGCAAAGATAAGGTACATCGGGATTATCAAATGACTAAGTTAGAGCTATAAAGTAGAATATTGTGCTTGTAAGGAAATTCTGTGTTGACATTGTGGATCTGACAAACCTCCCTGGAATAATTTGATAGTCTTATTTGATGGAGAACTCTCTTGGAGACACATCTTTTAGGCTGCTGAGATGGAAAATGTGGCTTTCTTTGTCTTTTTTCTTCTGACCAATTTTAGAGACTGTCCTTTATTCTCAAGACATTCTTGAAATATTTCAAAATACTATATTCTCTTTCCTTGGCTGTGAGTTTCTTTCTTTGGCTGTTTCTTTCATGCAGCCTGAGGATTTTCTTCCTGGCGGATAGCTGCCTAGACTGAGTGATGAGAGCGTCTCTTCTGATTTGGGCCTTCCAGGGGATCATGGAACTGGGGCTTGGGCTGGCCACTGTCATCCACAACATGATACGGAATGTTCACTTTTTGAAAAACACATGTGGTGAAAGAAAAAGTTCTTTTTGTTTAAACATGGGAATAAAACATGCAAGAAAATACATTCCCCCAAGTAAGAACTCTGCCGAAATTGTTGAACTTGGGGAAAAACAAATGTATAAATTGACTCATGAAGCTATGGAGTGTTGCTAAAATAAGGTACGCTGAAAACTTTTGAGTTCCATCATATTATTAGCTGTCAAAATGCTTCTTGGCTCCTAAAGCTTAAATCATTTCTTCATGAAAAAAAAAAAATTCTTTGATTTGTAGTTACTTACAAACTAGCCAAGAAGAGGTGGAGGGAACAAAGAAATTGAACGTCAAGTTCTGATCTGTGTAAGGTTGTGCCTTCCCTTTGTGGCTGCTGCTGTTGGTAGGAGCATATCTGTGGAAGAGAATATGACTGGCAGGGACAAGGCTAGGGTATAGTAAACTGAAATCTGGCCTTAGAGAGGGGGTGAACTTTTATTCACTGTGACTTCATTCAAGGATGCTGCAAACCTGGTCTCCTTTCTAACAGATTTGCTGTGATAAAAAAAAAAAAAAAATCAAGAATTGCATAGGGAACATAGCATTAGAATATGCTGGATATTTGTGGACTGCTGGGTAGAGTTTTCAGCTGTGAAATTCATATATGTGGAGGAAAAAAGCCCGTCCACAATGTGAAAGCATAGTTCTGGGCAAGTCAGACAGTTCTCGGAACTCTGAGACTAGTAGGAAATAACATTGTAAAGCAGAAAAACAAATTGGGTCCTGAGGTTTTGGGGTGGGATGGGAGAAGTTCATTTGAATTACAACATGATGAGGTACAGAAAAGCTAATCTTTTGGAGAAAATTGGCAATCATTGCAAGTGAATATCATTATCAAATATCCATCTTATTTATTTTTATTTCACAAGCAATTCAAGGACAGGTAACTGGGCTGAGAGGTATACAATAAAGGACAAAAGTCTTGTAACCTATCCCATTCTCCAGAAGTAATAATTTCATATCCCTCTTCTTAGACCATAACTATTTAAGAAATACTCTGTAAAGCTGCTGCATATAAGATAAGTGATACATATAAAGTTAAAAAAGTAACAAAGAAAGAAATAATAACACCAGTAATAAAGAGGCATGAGGGGAGAATTGTGCCTGATTTTTACCCTTCATAGCAGTAGATCAGATAAAATTCAGAGTTTGCAGACTGAGCTTGAGAGGCAAAATCTAATTGTGTGATTATATGGAAGCCATATGCTGAAACACCGTGCATTATGTGCTTGTAGATAGTTCAGGTTGTGTCTGGAAATCAAGGTGGAGAATGAATTAGTGAAAGGAAGAGGAGTCCCAAGGCTCAGAGTTAGTTTGGGGACAACGGAAATAAAACAAGTTGCAGGTGAAAAGAGCTTGGTCTGCAGGAGAGTCATGGGAATCAAAAGGCAGAGACAGGTAATGGGGAAATCATGAGGAGGAACATTTTATTGGGGTATGAGATCTGGAAAACCAGGGCATGGAGATGGTCTTCCATCCAAATGATGATGAGGCTTTGATGTGAGGGAAATAGAGGGGGGATGGGTGAGGGGAGAATAACAAGCTTTCAGTCTCATTGCAAACATGTTCCTGAATCTAAAGAAGTGATCTATAGTCCAAAGGATGCTAAAGGATGGAGGAGGGTGAGGAGGATTCAATCTAGCACCCAGCACTAGAAACAGGAAGCGGGGACTAAGGCAAGTGCTGACCCTTTCGCTTACGTCTCAGAGAGAAGACAGTGACAGATAACAGGGCTTCCATTCAAAAGTTCTGGGAAAACTGGTCTTTCTTGGGTCATGTAAAGAAATAAAGTAGAAGATGCTTATGAACTGTAGTACATAGGGTTTCTTGGAATCATAGGATCGGAGCGGAAGGAGAGGCTCGTTGAAAGCGTCCAGAAATGGAAACAGGGCAGAGAGAGGGCGGAGCAGGGCTGGATTGATCCGGAATGAGAGCAGCGCACAGGACTGTTTGTGATACCTATAAATTAGGGAGTGGAGAACTCGACGTGCAATCCAAACATAATCCTCATGTTTTGTTAGTAATGTTTGACACACGTATATAACCCTCACTTATGTTTAACATTATTCATGGATTATTCATGTCATTTCCTGATTTGAAGTTCCTAATAGTCTTACCTTTAATTTTGCAAATTTTTTTTACTTAATTTCCCTAGGCATTAGGAGGAAGAGAGAGAGGCAGAGAGACGGGGAGAGAAAGAGAGCAAGCTCATGAGCTCATGCATGCAGATATGTGCCATAACTACCCTAAGAAATGATTCTGTGACTCTTTAGACAGGTAGACAGACGTGTTTTATTGGTATACTCAAATCATTTTTCTTTAAATTCCATAAAATAATGAATAAAAACACAGGACATTTTCACTGACTTCGGATATGTTTCCTTCCCTTACTGGGATTCAGATCATTCCAAGTTGAAGTTTGTAGCCCTGGCCCCATTTGACTTACAATAAAAATCTTAAGAATATTTTTATTAATAACTGAAGAAACATATTCTTCTATTTTTTCACATAACTCACAAATAACTAGGTGAATTTTGCTTAAGCCTGCAAAAGAAATTCCATTTTAGACTAGACACAAATGTGGAAAATTTGAGGCCAAATGATTCAACTCTTAAAGTCTTATAGCTAGGAGAAAGAGTGACAGAGAGAAAGAGAGAGAAGGAGACAAAGACACAGAGCAAAGAGAGATAAGAGAGAGGGGAAGAGAGGAGGAAGTAAGGAGTGACACAGAGACAGAGAAAGGTAATTTATAAATCAATTGGAATACTTTCCTGGATCATTCCTCTACATGTTTATATATGTACATGTATGTATACATTAATTTTTTTTACTAATTTTAAAATGAAAATTTTTAAAATTTTACCTTCCCATTCTATGTAGTACTTATAGTACATATGTAAGCAGTATTTGCTTAATGTATAATACATATTTTTAATTTTAGTTGAATAATTATTTTTGCTTATGGAAATCATATAAGTTAATATTTTCTCTGGATTATTTAATTAAAATGCAACTTTTATGTATTATGATGAAAAGCAGAAGATGCTACATGAATATATGTTACTTCAACACTAAACATTTATTAAATGTGTGTGGGGGGGCAGGAAGCTAAAACACAAAGACCAGATTCACCAGACACAATTTCTTATGGGTGTAGAAATCCCACGGACTTCAAAGGGTTTACCAGTCAAAATCCAGGCTCAGGACGGGGGTGGGGGGAATGAGTATCTGCCTCCAATTGTCAGTTGCAGTCTCAGCCAATTTCTACAAACTTGGAAGTTGTCCTCTTTGATTTTTTATCAGCGAAAAATGTCTGGAATGACTGAAGACACTTCTAAAGTTTTTCATTTTTTTTACATTTGTATAGACTAAAATATATTGGAAAACCTGAATTTTCATGAAATACCTCCCAATTACAACGTGTAGATTTAATGTGTTAATTTCTGTATTTTCTCCAGGGACAACTAACCTTTTTATTATTAGTATTTTTTTGCATTTATTGGAATCATACTCTTTTAGGCTTGGAAAGCTTTTGTCAATTATAGTGTAGAGTTAATTTCTTTTATAGGAAGAGGGGGATTTTATAGATCGAGGGGGTTTTCACACTTAGTTCCTTCTTCCTGCCACGGTATGATGTGTTTCTTGACTGTTGTCTGCGTTTCCCTTATGAAATAGGAGTCTCCAAATATCCTTACCAATTGCTTGCCTTGCATTTTTTTGGCCAGTTACTTGACCATATCAAGAAAAGAAAGATGAATTTGTGCTATAGTCCGTAGAGAACAATGTTTGCCTCGATGGAAACCATTGCCAAAGCAGTATAGAACAATGTTGCATGCATTCTCTTTTGTTCTTTTGAACAGAAATACCTATAAAAGGACAAAAAGAAAAAATCTAAATGGTAAACCCAAGCAATCCTAAATAGACAGCAAGAATAAACATCATTATTGCTAAGTGGTTGTCTTATCACTGACTGTCAAATTTGCGGGCTGAATTATGCCTGAGGGAAAATTTCTGGAATGATTTATCAAAAGCAGAGTGAAATGTGTCTTGCTGTCTTTTATTGTGAAGTGCCATTGAACGTATGCTTGCCGATGTGTTTGTGTGTAAGGTTCAGAATAACTTAACGGTGGATCCCTGGTAATAGTTTTTGCAGAAGCAAATGATCTCTCTTGCTGTGAACCCTAGCACCTAGAATTATGCAAAAGCAATCCATAGACATATGAAGCAGATCTATGTCTCTTTTCATGATGGCAGAACAGTTTGGAGGAACATAATGAACTATTTATTAGTTTAGTCCACATGTTGCCAAACAACCATCTTACTTCGTTTTTGCCCCTTGTGTTTAGGATTTCTTCTTCTAATCTGCATACAATGTGAATTTTTTTTAATTTTATTTATTTATTTATTTATTTATTTATTTATTTATTTATTTTGTGGGCACGGTTTGGTAGGTTTTCCTTGCTCCTTCTTTTGTGGCCTGACAGCTGCAGTGAGTACACACATCTGCCATATTGATGTCAAGTGGTACCCAGTCATTTTTCACAACAGCTGTTGTTGGCAGATCATTTTAACTATCTTGGGGATGAATGGAATATAAATGTTCATTGCACAAAGTATATAAAGCTGGGTTTATTGGATTTGCCACTGTTTCTTATCAACATACTCTGTTTTCTTTCTACTAAAAATGATGCTAAAAATTTGGTTACAATAGTAACAACAAATTATTTCTCATCCAATGATCCAAGTACTTAAGAATGCTAAAATGTTGTTGGTGTGACAAATCAGGGCCAGAAAAAAAGTTTTGTTGAGAGAATTTTTTATGCATTTTGCCTACTCAAAATATATCACAATCTAAACTTAAAACATATGGATGGACACATACAACTAGAATATATATGATCTTTATTATATACAACTTAATACCTAAAAATATACAAAGTAATGAATTGAGTACCTTGGTTAAATTTTAATGTTATATAATTGGCCCAACATTGCTATATTATCTGTAAGTCTTCCTCTCTCTCCCTTCCACCTTTTTTCTCTCTCTCTCTCTGTTAGACCAAATGCCACTTCTCCTAAAGTACCATTGTAGGACATTACATCTCCTGTGGCTCTGTTGTGTTTTTTCACAGTTCTGTTTCTATAAAGTCAATACTTTTGAACAAACTAAAAAGAATGTAGGAGGATTTCACATTAACACAGCTCTGTATTAAAGCATACACATACCTATAGTGTTTGTCAGTATATGTGTACACTGTGGTTAGAAATGAAGAAGGCATCTTAAATAAAGGAAATTATTAGTTATGTGGAAGAATTACAAATACGAAAAATATTTGGGAGCAATTATCAACCAGGAAAGGATTGTTGGCAGTAGTTACATGGTTTAGCACTGTACGATTCTTCTTTTCACTGTTTATCATTCTTTTCCTGACATCAAAATCGATCATCAATTTGTGAACAAATCTCCATGAGTGGAAATCCCTAGAACTTAGACTATTTTGTAACAAGCACGTTAGTCATACATGGGAAAGAGAGAAACTTGATGACAGGGTGTTGCTAGTTTTAATTTGTTTCATATCCATTCTACCAGAATAAAGTCTTGGAACCCACATGAAAGTCATACCTGTCAACTTTTGGTTGGGAACACACGCAGTAATAAAGCTCATGCAGTTCAAAGTTGCCTCTTATTTTCTCTATGTAGCCATCTCCTTTTAGTGATCTTCTCCAATTCCATGGCTTTAGATGCTGTCTATATACACTGATGACACAGATGCCTATCTCCAGCCCAGATTTTCCTTTCTTTTTTTTTTTTTTAAGATTATGTTTATTTATTTGAGAGAGAGAGAGAGAGAGCACGAGCATGAGGGAGAAGCAGACTCCCTGCCAAGAGGGAGACTGACTCAGAGCTCGATTGCAGGACTCCAAGATCATGACCTGAGCCGAATGCAGACACTTAACAGACTGAGCCACCCAGGTGCCCCTAAGATTTTCCTTTCAACTCTTGACTCACTGGTCCAAATCAATTAGATGTCCCCCTCCTTGGGTATCTAATCTAACTGTTCTTTTCTTCACCCATCCTGTTATTCCTATGGCCTTCCTTACCCAAAAAAGAAAAAAAAAAGTTAACTTTCTTCTACTGGTTGGTTCCTTGGGCAACATGATTTATTTTTTATTCCTTTTTTAATTGCATACCTCCAATTTAATCCAACAGCAAATCTTGTTAGCTCTTCCTTCAGAATATGTATTCAGCATCAAATCATTTCCCAGCTGGTGCATCCTCCCACTGGTCTCTCTCTCCAGAACAATTTCAATAGCTTCCCAAATGAGCTTTCTCTTTTCATCCCCCTATGGTATAGTCTCAACACAGCAGTTAGATATTAGAAAAGTTTGAAAAAACTTGAGTCAGATTGTGCCTGTCCTCGGCTTTAAACCTTATGATAACTTCCTATTTTATCTTGAGTAAAAGTGATGTTCTTACTGAGAACTCCCAGTTCCTACATGACCTCATTCTTTATTCCTCTCAAAACTCATCTTTTAAAGCTTCTCGTGCCACGCTGACTTCTTGCTGTTCCTCAGACATGCTGGGCCTATTTCTGCCTTACAGTCTTTTCATTTGCTCTCCTTCTGCCTGGAATATTCTTTATTCCAGTCATGAATAGATAAATGCATGACTAACTTACTTCCACAAGGCTTCCACAAGGCAAGGTTTTCTCCTGCCCTTCTATCTAAATTATCCCTATCTCCACTATCACACTCTATCCTATTACCTGACTTTAATCTTTTTATGACATCTTTTTTTATAACTATCTGGTATTATATAGTCTGTACTTTTTTCACCAAAATAAAAGTTCCAGGAGTCTGGGTTTGTTTTGCTCTCTAATAGAACTTGAGAGGTGAGAAGAATGCATGGCATGTGGTAGGCACTCAGTAAGCATTTGTTGACTTGATTGAATATATTGATTTCATGTCATTTGTAAAGTCTCATTGAATAATAAATGATCCAAAGGATTGCTAGTATTTAAAAGATTGCTATTAGGATAAGAAGAAATACAGAGCTTTTTCGACTTCTTTTTATAGTAGAACAGATGTGGACTTTTTTTTTTTTTTTTTTTCCCCAATAAAGGCAATAGTAGTCTTAGTCCAATCAACACTTCTTGTTTGTAAAGAAGTTTCTATGTAGATGGACAAGACAACATGACCTCTAAAAAATTCCTCCCCCCCCAAAAAAAAAAATTCCTCCCCCTTCTCCTGAATACAAAAAAAGATATATATATTTTATAATACATACAATTGAATTAAAATCACCAATGGAAATTTGAGATAAAATGTTTTAGAATACTTAGAAGAATCAGTATATTCCTACATATTCATGGGTTAGTTTCTTATTAATAGAAGGTAGTCTGTGATTATTTTATCAAATATATTATTTTTTAAAAGATTTTATTTATTTATTTGACAGAGATCACAAGTAGGCAGAAAAGCAGGCAGAGAGAGGAGGGGAAGAAGACTCCCTGCTGAGCAGAGAGCCCGATGTGGGGCTCGATCCCAGGACCCTGGAAACATGACCTGAGCTGAAGACAGAGGCTTTAACCCACTGGGCCACCCGGATGCCCCTCAAATACATTATTTTAAATTAAGATCATAAGGGACCTTCATAGAATGAATGAGAAAAAGGAATAAACATATCAACATTATAAGGGCCGAAATAACTGCATTTTAATTTTTAAAAATATTTTATAACCAAAATATATGGATTTTTCCTCATTTCTCTGCCATCAACAGTTTCTGAGAAAAATCCAAGAATGAAATAACTCTGAAGTGTGAGGTCATAGTAACCTGATTTAAAGCAGAAGATGGGCAATCCAATACAAGACTTGTATTTGAAGATCAAAATTCTGCTTTCAGATCAGAAAGATTCTTTCCTATTCAGACACCTTCACATGCACGCCATGGGATATTTTGGATTTTGTTGCAGACTGATGTAACCACTGTTAGGCAAGTTACCCATGACTTCATCCCGTGTACAAGTGACAGCTGGGAAATTTAGTATGCGTATGTAATGATTTGCCACATATGCATAGAATTAAATGTCCCGGGCTTCTCTGATGTTGATGTCATGTTGTTTTACTTGGTACATGGTTGTAGAGAGTAGCAGAGTTAAGAGAGTTTAAGAACAGGTAAGAATAATTCTAATGACTTCCAGTAGGTGAAACATAGTTTCCAGAAGTGACTGATAAATATGGGAATGAGCACCGATCTAGGAATCTGAAAACCTGAGTCCTGGGGGCTCAGCTCCATTACTTTTTAATGACATACCTGAGTGGCCTCCGCTTTGAGCCTAAGATGTCTCATTTTCAAAATGGGAAGAATAAGCATTGTTTTGCTTAAATGCAAGTTTTGGGGAATATTAAAAAGTGTAATAAAACAGTTGGTAAATGCTAAGAAGCATTTTTACATTTTTACATGGATAGAATGAGCATTTGCTGCAGATAGTATGGGAGCGGGATCAAAGAAACATCAAAATTCCAAGTTAGGTTGTAAAGCTAACACATAACTGATAAAATAAGGCATTTGTGGAAGACAACATAAATATGCAATATTTCTAGTGCTGGGAGCAAGAAGAGCAAGATAAGTCTGGCCAATTTGATGTGTTTAAAGCTGGTCAAGAGCAGTTAGCTTTACAATGCTTCAAGAGAGAATATATTATGTAGATGGTGTTTTTGGGTGGGTTTCCCAAAGCATACCCTGAAATGAGGATTCATGGACATGACACTTATTAGGAAAAATCCCTTGGATAATGTTAAGGAAGTGAGGAAATAAAGAGGTCAAGAAAAGGTGTGCTGTCGACTCATGTCCCACAAAAGATAATTTTGGCTGAATCCCACACCAGAGATTTTTTAAAAAATTAATTAATTTATTTTTGAGAGAGAGAGAGACAGAAGGAGAATGAATGGGGGGAGGGGCAGAGGGAAAGACTCTCAAGTAGACCTCCTGCTGAGCAAGGAGCCCAATGGGGGCCTCTATCTCCTGACCCTGAGATCATGATCTTAGCGCAAGTCGAGAGTTGGCAGCTTAACCAACTGAGCCACCCAGGCGAACCCCAGCACCAGAGCTCTTGTGATCCTGTTGGTTATACCTAGAACTCAGGGAAACAGAATGAGAGAGCATTAAGGAATGGTCTTGAGGAAACACACTGATATATAAGCTTGAGAAGTTGACTTCAGACCCTATTTGCAGCATGACTATAGAGATGAATGGACATTTTAAAATATTTATTCATTGAGTTATCTATATGTTCTATGGAATAGGCGGAGACATATCCTACATGCCACATTCTGAGTGAGACACTCAGGGATTCAAAGAGATTACCATCAAAGAGATTACAATATGATGGAGGAGACTGAATTAGAGAATTTATAATAAATAAGAATGAGTGTTACAGTAACTCCAGGGCTCTACCCGATTCTTGGCACCTGTTACTAAAGAGAGAGCAAAGTAGAGAATAACCTCTAAGCGTTCTCTTGGGTTTCAGATATGACTCCATCATTCATCACTGTGTGACCCTGGGCAAATTACCCAGTCTTTCTGTGCGTCAGTGTTCTCATCTGGGCCATGGAGATCATAACTCTGTGTCACTGCTCATTTGTTTTTGTGAAGGCTAAGTGAAGCAATACATTGAAAAAAAATGCATAGAAGACTGTTAGGAAGTTTATATTTATTTCTACTGAATATTCAGTTCATACAAATAATCTCCATTTTTCTGAATTTACTAAGAATCCTAAATATTATTTGGCTTTTCATTTAGGTCTGCACAGCGGAGGGAAAAGTATTAGTGAAAGGATGCTAATAGTTTAGTCTCTTGGAAGTTCTATTTCACACCATAAATCCAACTTCAGCTTTTTAGTCCCAGAGCAAAATAACAACAAAATGTTGTTTCACCTCTTTACTGCAGTGTGACGCAGGGTGGAGTCTGGTGACTGGAGGAACCTTCTTCTGGTCTCATGAGGTCTCCCTCACTATCGTGGGCTTCCCCATTCTTCGAGAACATACTAAGTGGTACACGGTGCAATGCACATTTGGAGGTTAGAGAGAACAGAGCTCTGATTCAAATCCCTCAGGAAGACTGTAAATCACAATTCTTGAGGCTGATGCGGTGAAGGCACAGTGCTTTATTCATGTCCTCTTTACCCATTGACAGTGGAGGGATTCCTGCCCTAAAATAATGGGGGGGTGGTTGAACAAACCACAGTGAATCTGGACAGAGGAGATCAACAGCAGCTCACCAGTCACGGACACTCACAGCTCCAGGAGAAGGACACTGCGTGTCATGCAAATCACACGGGGTTGCTTTAGAACAGACCAGGGCCTGTGGAAGGCAGGCTTCATAGGAGCCCGCTGGTTCTGCTGGAAGGATGTAATTAGCTTATTTGAATTATTCTGCAGGCCGGCAGGGAACTGCAACCTGCTAGTCAGGGATAAGCAGCAACTGCACCTGGTCTCTTTGATATGGAGGGCGATTTGGCCAGGAGATCTAGTCTGCACAGCGGAGTACAGAGGACTTGAGTTAAGGCCGTTCCACGCATTCTGCATTTCAACAGTTGTCAAGGCAACACACAATCCTGAGCCTTAATTTTAGGCCTTCTACCCCAGCAAGGAGTCAGAGGGAGGCTCCCTGGCCAGCAGTGGCCAAGAGAAATTTGTGAGAAATTGCATGTTTGCCCGAGATGTTTTGCACACATTATTGTAGGCGTGCAAAGTAAAGCCTCCTCTTCCCTTTCTCTTCCCAAATCTTCTATAACCCCTGCTTCTATAATGCAAGATTTGGTACAAGTGGATCCTGAAAGTGAAAAGGCAGTGCTGAGGGTAGCTGCAAGGTTGGCATGGGGTTAGAATAAGGGCTTCTTGTGGCCATAATTCTCCTGAGTCACATTCATCAGTATTTTGTGAGCATGATTTTCTGAGTCCCTATCGGCATTCCAGTTTTGTCAACACCCTGGACCTCCGATCCTGGTCCTTAGTCATATGCCAAATAAATGTCAATCAGCCGGCTTTCTCAGCTGATACCCTCTACCAGGCCATATACTTTCTGTCTCTGACATATGAACAGTCTAAGTCAAGTTTGTTAATACTGAAATATACTTGCTCCCTTTCCTCTCTGTCATTTTTTGCTGATTCATATTTTCTTTTCTTTTTCTTTTTTCTTGTAACTACTTTACAAATTATATAGCAGGAAACAAATCTTCTAGAAAATAAATTGCTTGACTTTTCCATTAAGTATTTTCACAGAACTTACTTGGAGTAAAATTGTAGCCCTAAGCAGATTTTTATCTTTCAAATATTCATCTTTGACCTTGTGTTGGAAAATACGCTTAAGAGAAGATTATTAATATTTCTAGGAACTGCCTGTGATTGTGTTGAAAAAAAAAAAAGGAAAATGAAGGGCAGAATATGACTTTGATTCCCATACTCTTCAAAGTATTCAGATACAGATGAAAGAAAGTGCATAGATCTAAGATCTGATGAACGATTTTGTGCATATTTATATGATTTTTTAAAAAGTCTTCTTGAAAAGCCTATGGGCATTTCTTGGTTGTGGATAGTTCCTTCTAAACATATTGAGTAGTCGATGGAGAAGTAGAAAGAGATAGAAAAAGGAAGTAGAAGTAGAAATTTGAAAGCACAAATGTTAAAGGAAGTTCAGGGTAGAGTTTCAGAAGTATGTGGGTTTCAGGTTGTCTCTTTTTATTCTTCTTACCTTTTCTCCCAAACTGCCCAAGAATTTCAAGTTCATTTCACTCATCAACATTTTTTTCACTTCTCAGAAACTCAGTAAGTGGTGAGCTCTATGGTGAATAGCTGACTTACAATATAATTTAAAAACCTGTTACTCTTAATCTTGACCTACTTTTTGACCTTTCTTCCAATTCTTTTCCGAGGATGTGATGAGCATTTACAGTTCTGAGATCTCAACCCCTCTTTTCATCTTTGGATGGCACCTTTGGATAGTACCTCATTTTGTCTTCGGTGATGACCCCTCACCATTTTTACCCAATATGATGCACCCTCCCTTATATTTATGCTATCATTTACATTTACATTTGCATAATCCCATGAATCTCTGCTTTACTTATATTACTCTGGTTTATAAATTATATCCTACAGGTTAACTAACTCTTTTTGTCCCATTTGTACATTTTAACATTAAGTAACTATGAGGAAGGAGTTAAAGCTGATGGTCAGAGATCTCACTCCTTTTTACGGATGGCAGGAATGTTCCTGGCAAAAGAAAAGAAAGTAGGTGACCCTATATCATCTCCTTGTCAACTTGACCTTTGGCTAATGTTCTTTGGTAGGAAAAAAAAAGCCCTTAACTGAGCATGCCTTTAGCGGGATGCCTCTAGTTAAGTTTTCCTGGAAAATAGAATCAAGGCTCCAAAAGACATGTATTTCTGGTTAATGTAGGCAATAGCACTCCTTAGAGTTGTTTCATATTTAAATGTTCCAGCTACATGAGGTACCACATAAAACTCACATAGAGGATTAATCTATTCTGAGCCAAAATCTAGGGGGCTGCCACTGATGTCCCAGATGGCTGTTCTGACTGAGTCTTATGCTTGTCTGCATCCTTACAATCATTTAGTGAAGTTGGGTGCCAGATAAAATCTCTGATTCCTGTGAGTCTGATTTGACAATCAAGTTCTGCAAGTTACTTCGATAACCTAACTTGGTAAAGTGAGGTTTGACTCTATTACTAAAATACCAGCTAAACATGGCCTACAAAGGAGTTTAGTAAATGTTCCTTAGAGTCTTATATGAGTGCTAGAACATATTTATTCTGTGTCTCATAAGAGCTTAGTTGATTGATATGTATGGCTTCTATATCTTTTATTAAAAATATATAATGTTATAGATCAGTTTGTTAAAATGGAACTCCTATGGTGTTATTGTTAAACGATGCTTGAAAATCATCAACAGAACCATCGTGGCTCACAGTCATATCCCCATGTCTATGTCCAGTACTGATCTGTGTGGGCTATAAAAATCTGGGTCCATTGTCTCAGTCAAGAGAACTCTGAATGGTCATTTCAGCTTTAGAACCCGGTGTTAAGCTGACTGGGGCCTCTGTTGAGACTGCATGGCAGCCAATACCTCACCCCACTCTTCCTTTCTTCTCTTGCCTTTCAAGGTATTGACTGTGAGGGCACTCCTTTGTAAACCTCCTACATGCTAACCTGAGACCTCCACCTCAGGGTGGGCATCCAGGAACCCAGGCTATCATAGTAACCTTCATGATTTTTGCATTTTGCTCAAGAAGTTCAAAAATAAACAAAAGGAATGTACTGCGATTTGACTCTTTGGTGTCTTAGATAAAAATTTGGGATGACTAAAATTTAAGGATTGTATTTATTATTTTTTTCCTTAAAGATTTATTTATTTTAGAGAGTGAGATGGAGCACATGCAGGGGTAGGATCAGAGGGAGAGGGAGACAAACTTCCTGATGAGTGTGGAACCTGATGCAGGGCTCAATCTCCGCACCCTAAGAACTGAACTGAACTGAACTGAACTGCACCTGAACTGAAACCAAGAGCTGGACGCTTAACACACGGAGCCACCGAGGCACCCCACATTTATCTTCTTAAATGTGTTCAAATACAATTCCTGGTTCATGGAAGAAACCCATTTTATTGCATTGGCCTAAATTATTTATGTGCAAGTATTTCAGAGAAAATCTAATATTGTGTCAAGTGAAATAAAATCATTCTTACTTCCATTGCCTTTAAGACGCACAATAATACATGAGTCTAATTTAAAAATTTTAATTGTTTATAGTTTATTAGTTCACCAGCAATGAATTTGTGCTGATTTAAATTTCTGAAATATAATTTTTCATTTTGGAGGATATATTTTCTTGCGGTGATAATTCTTAGATATCATATCAGAGGATACAAAACTAATATACATCCTCTCTTGCTTTCAAGATAAAATAATATGTTTCTCTTTATATCTTTTAGATTTATTTCTGGTTAAATATATTTCTATTAATTCCAACTATTTGATTTAAGTTTTCATTAAGACAGCAGAAAATTTCGGGGCGCCTGGGTGGCTCAGTGGGTTAAGCCTCTGCCTTCGGCTCTGGTCATGATCTCAGGGTCCTGGGATCGAGCCCCGCATCGGACTCTCTGCTCGGCAGGGAGCCTGCTTCTGCCTCTCTTTCTCTCTGCCTGCCTCTCTGCCTATTTGTGAGCTCTCTCTCTGTCAAATAAATAAAAAATAAATCTTTAAAAAAAAAAGACAACAGAAAATTTCAAACTGACTGCCTTTTTAATAAATGTTTGCCATTTCCAGGACATTTCTTGAGGGCCTGCAAATGGAAGATAGGGTAATTTTTCTCTTGTGTTTTCCAGACTTGTGGCAAAGAGGAGAGGGGGTGCTGGGAAAGAAGGAGGAAAATAAAGAAGCACCCAACTAATCTTGAAAACCAAAGGCATTTCATAATTTTTCCTTTCGTGTCCAAAATTTATAATGTAGAAATTCAAAGTTTTTAAAAAATAAGTTCTGATGCTTATGAAAAGAAACACCTTATTTTATAATCAATTACATTAATTACATGTTTACTTTGTAGCCCATAAGAGTCACACAATTAGAGTAAAAATGTAGGTTCTTTGAATAAAACAACAACAAAAATCACCCCTCCTCCAAAAGTAGTGTAGCCAAGAGTTTCTCTAACAAAAGCAGAGAGTATGGTCTTCATGTTGAATTTTATTGTTCTCTGGAACAGTAGCTCCCCCTGAACTGAGAACCATACCAGAATTAAAGAAAGATCTTTCCATCCCAGAGAGCAGACATTTGGAAGGCAGCCATTGTGAGTATAAAATGCGAACCTGGCCAAGTACTTTATTTCTTATTGAATTCTTGACTCTTTCTGACTCTCATCATTTAGTGAGTCATGACTGACAGTGTATATGAACATCTGCAGTCATTGATTCTAAGAGAAATGTCTCCAGGGATCCCCACAGCTTTCTTTTGACCGTATCAAACGGAACATTCTTTCAGTCCCAGAAGTTGCGGAAGCCGGGGCAGAGAACCCCAGACTGTAGGGCTCTGATTTCACCCTGCACATCTAAGGGTGCAAATTGGTTCCAGGTCAGGGTCAAATGAAGAAAAATCTGAAATGGGTGCCTCTGAACACTCCAGAATTGCACTGGAATGCACACTTGTGATCTTGAAAGCTTCATGGGAAACAGAATGCTATTACACAGAGGACACAGGACTTGAAATCATCAGTCATGGGTTTCAGCCCAGCCTCAACCCTTCCTAGCTGGGATATTGGGCAAGTTGCTTACATTCTCCAAACTGTTTCTCTTTTGGCAGATGAGCGGCAATAGTATAAATCTGTATAGTCAGATTAGTGGACATTTTAAAGACAGCTGAATTTTTATGTGAAATCATCCAATTTTAAATGCTCTATTAAATTTTACTTTTTTAATTGTATAGATTAAAAAAAAAAAGAATTGGATGAGACTTCTCTAGGACAGGCCAAACACATTCCATTTTTTCCCCTCTGGCCTTCCCTGTTCAACTTCTCAAAAAAAAAATTTTTTTTTTGTCTGCTTCCAATCCTTTTTTTCTCTTTATTGGTCCTCACAACATACACTCCAAAGAACCCACAGGAATCCATGTCACTAAACACAATGGACATTTTTCAGTGTATCTTACTTGACCTCTAAGCAGCATTTGAAAATCTCAAGTGCCCCTCCCTCCTTGAAATCCTCTTTCTTGTTGTCACTGACACATAATTCTGCTTTCTCTTATCTCTGGATGACCCCTTTCAGTTCCTTTTGGAAGTCCGTCTTCCTCCCTCCTCTGACTTTTAGATATTATATTTTAAGATGTCCTCCTAGCCTTTCCTTTTTGTCACTCTGTATTCTGTCCATAATTAAATCACATCCATGCTCACAGCTTCATGTATACTTTGTACAACAAATGACTCCCAAATGTATAATTCCAGTCAATCTTCCTGTGGGCTACTGAAGTCAATTGCTTGCTTGCTTGCTTGCTTGCTTGCTTTTTTTTTTTTTTTTTTAAGATTTTATTTATTTATTTGACAGAGAGAGAGATAGCAAGAGAGGGAATACAAGTAGGGACAGTAGGAGAGGGAGAAACAGGCCTCCTGACGAGCAGGGAGCCCAATGCGGGGCTCCATCCCAGGACTCTGGGATCATGTGAAGTCAATTGGTTTCTAAATATCTCATTTTTAATTCAGGCTCAACATACCTAAAATTCATGATTTCTTTTTCCCTAAAACCTGGTTGTCCTTTAAGGTTTCCTATTTCAGTACTGTTATTAAAATCTATCCACTTGTGCAAGCTAGAGATGGTGGAAGAACTACCTTTGTGATTTCCTTCGTCCTTCCTGGAATGTCTAATCCTTATGTGTAATTACACATCTCTTAAATCTTCTACTTCTCTACACTATAAAACTGTCACTTTGGTCGAAGTAACAAACTCCACTCTTGAAAGCACTTCTACTCTTTCCTCTTCAGTGCATTCAACAGACACTGATTTATTAATCAAAAATCTGATTATGTCCCTTTCCTGCTCAAAACTATTCATGGATTGCTAGCTTTTGTGGGGGGGGGATTTTTTTTTTTTTAATTTTGTGGTTGTAAGGCCTATTCATGGTCTGAACTTCTTTCTCTTGACTGTTTGATTGTAGATTGCTTTCCATCTTTCCATCTTACACTTTACCCTCTGACATTTTTTCAGTTCTTAGAATTCACCAGGGTCCTTTCTGCCTCAGATCTTCAATCTGGACCACACCTTCTTTTCCTGACACCTCTAAATTCTCACTCCCTTGAACTCATCAAGCATTACTGCCCTGTAGACTTTGCTGACCCTCCAGACTCCTTTAGAGTCTCCTTTATTGTGTGGTCCTATAGCATCCTCTCTTTCCACATAGTGACACTTACTAAAGTGTGTAATCATATTTACACCATTGTGAGTCACTGGGGTCTCCCTACTAGTCATAAACTCCACAGGAATGGCAATAGATTTTTTTTGTTGTTGTTTATAATTATACTCCAGAAGTGTAGCATGTTTCTGTTATTTAGAAAAAAAATTCTTTATTTAGGAAAAGTTTAATAAATACTAATTGAATGAATGAATGAGTTTGAATGCTTTACTTTCACAGTTTAATACTTTATGCACCTTTAGAAATAACAAAGTATGTTTCCTGATACGTAATCATAACATGGTCCCTCTTCCATCTGGGTATTGTGATGTGGTATCATCAAATCTATTTTGCTCTCTACAGGAGACATAACACCTGGATAGATGTTTATCTAAACTCTACCTTTAGAGAAGTTAGAAAATGTTTCTTTCTTCTTTATCAAGTCATTGATCTTGAAGAAAGAGTTTGTGTAATTTTAGAGTCTGGAATAAACGTCATTGCTTAGGAAAGGATCATGGGGGTTATTTGCTTCCAGCATCTGTTTCAAAGAAGCTCCTTTTAAATCTCAGTTGCAGTTTGATCGACCCTCCTTCCATCTCCTCTACTCCTTCATTTTCTTCTTTCTCCACATGCTTTTCATTCTGTCCTCTTCTGTTGCTATTTTGACGAAAAACTTTCATTTATACACAAAACATTTTTGCATAGAAACTTCCAGGCTCTTGAAAGCCCCATCTTATTTAACAACTCTCTCAGATCACTTTCTTACAAATCCAGCATCAATTCCTGGTCTACTACTTAGAAGACCCCTCTGAAGTTCTTTGCTTCCTCATTTTTATGTTACCTTCTTCTTGTAACCCCAACTACTTTATTCTTATGGCCATGACCTTTGCGTTTATAGAAGGACTCCTGAAAGCATCTTCAGACTCATGGATGAAAGCCCTAGCTGGAACTCAGTGCAGCCAGAAAACGCCTGGGCATGGCTCTGTCTAATGCCCTTTTGATTGTTTCTAGAGTGTCTATCGCAGATGTTCCAGTCATTTCTCAGCCCCACCCACTTCATTCTCACCCTCAGAAAACCAAGAGGACCACTTTGTCTTCTTCTTCACAAAGAGAATAACATATAAATCTGATTAATTTTCTTCTATTTTAAAAACAAAGAACTCTTCCTGGAATCTCTGTCCATTCTCTGGATATTGTCTTTATTCCTTCTTTACCCTCTGACAGAGAAATATGCTGTATTTGACTCATTTCCCATTTGTTAGTTTATTCACATTTATTCATTTCACATTCTCTTTGCAACGTTTTGTTTGTTATTTTACTTTCCAGTGGAGTTTGCTTATATCACCCTAATTGCTGACTCCTAAGGATATGGAAATACACACATATGTGTACATACATATATATTTTATCTCGCTTCACTTCTGAAATAGTGACACCTCTCCCAATCTTCTTTTTTGCATCTCTCTCAAGTTCCACATCTTTGACACCCATTTTTCCTAATTTTTTTTAACTCTCTGACCCTTTTCAGTTTCCTTGAGGTGTGTTTCTTCTCCCACATGTGAAAATACAGAGTTGTTAAAATTGCTAATGAGTCATTGTCTGTTGTCTTCTTGTCTTAGTTTTACACAGTGTCCTAGTAATTTTATCTACACCCTTACATTTGATTACCATGTTTACAGAATGGCTGTTGTGTGATGGTGACGAGCTGCAGCTCAGAGAAGAGACAGCTTCTTTAGAATGTTGGAGCTTCCAGTTCTTGGCAACTGGTCATGAGCGAGTCACTTTACATCTTTGAAACTTAGTTATTTTATTTATTCCCAGTGCCACTAAGCAGCTTAAGTCTATACCTCCTCAGGGTAGAAGCTGGTAAACGGCTTTTCTAAAATTTATATATTTTTTGTAACCTAGGGTACAAGATATGCCCCAGACTTTGCCAATCTGACTCCTGGATTAAACCTATAACTTGGAAGCTGGTGACACAGAGAAGCAGGAACATCTGGTTCTGGTGGCATTGGAGGTATCCATGTTCCAGATGCTGTTGCAGAATTTCTAGCAATAGCATCCATAGTTTGGCTTTGGTGAAGAGAGTTTGGGTGTTTGTTATATGTGTGCCCCAGTGGCAATAGGGTTGTCAAAAAGGGAGCAGTGTGGCCTGTAAATTTTGGACCCGTGAGTCTTATGGTTTGCTGTGTAGATTTCAAGACTTTCTGGAACAGTGATAAGCTAACAGCCCCAAATAGGCTTATTTTCCCTAAAATAGCTAAAATGGTTTTGTAAGAAGAAGCTGAGATTTCTTTCCTATCTAATGAGACTATTTTTGCCTTGCTTGATGAGTCTAGAATGATTTTGCTTAAAGCAATAAACTTGAATGGGGAAAGGCAATTCTCCCAATAACATCATTTCCCCCCAAACCATCCTAGCATCTCCAGCACTATAACTAGAATCAGTGTCCTTGGGTGAGAGTAGAGGTGTTTGTAAAATAAAACCTAAAAGGACAAGGTGTACAGTTAAGGATGGCACTGTTTTGCTATTTTATACAAGAAGAACCTAGAGTTGATGTGTAAGAATAGATTCTGTGAGTAGTAGATCAAAAAAAGAGAAGTGTAGTATTTTATTGGATTAAATTTACTGATTCAGGTTCATACACCAGTAGCTGGGAGTGCTTCTAATTGCTTGGATTATTCATTGATTGAAATCTGGGCTTGGTTACTAAAGCTAAAATAATTTGACGTGCTATAAATACTTAGTACAACCTAGACTAAAGCTCAGGAAATTATAGCCCTGGTAGTTAAATCTAGTCATGGCCTGTTTTTGTGTTTTATTTTTATTTTTCAATGGCTGGTGAGCTAAAATTGTTTTTTATTTTTTTTAAATAGTATCAGTTTAAAGTGGTATATAAGTACCAACATTATACTCTTGATTGTGTGACTTAGTCTAAAATATTTACCATCTTACCCTTTAAGAAAAAGTTTGTTGATCCTTCATCTAGGCTTTAAAGGAAGGATTTCCAAATTCATGGAGATAAGAATGATGGACTAGCTTTGTCCTATATTACTAATTACTTTCTGCTAAATTTATCCCCCAAAAGAGTCTTTTTCACCTGCTATTAGTGTGGTTGATATACAGTGGGGTGGGGAGGAGTATATCTGGAACACAGGGCATACCATGAGACTGTTACGACCAGTGCAAAAATTAATAAAAGATTATAACAAAAGCTAGGACCTCTGGACTCATATCTCTTAGAAATAGGAGTTTGGGTTATCTCATTGGGTAAAGAACTCTTACCAACCGCGCAGTTGGCTGAGAGCAAAGGGAATATGGTTTAGAGAAAGGGAAGGAATGTTATAAACTCTAAATGCAGACTTGTGACCATTTGTAGTATCTACATTTTTTTTTCTTTCATATGTCATGTATACATTTGAATATTCTAATAAATCTCCAGGAAAACATTTCATTCTGGCCTTCAGTTTACAGAATATTGAGCAATGGGAGGGGACCGTGACAGAAGTAGGAGCAAATAATGACATCATTCAGAGATCCCAGATTTGGCTCTATTTGCTGTATTGATGAAATTTTGGGACATCTTTCAGGGAGTAAGAGGAAGTTTTTATTTGTGGAGTGATGGTTGACTTATATTAGGAGGAATATATCTTTTCTTGTTGTTTCTATATTTAAGTAATAGAAAAGGGTGTATGTATGAAGAAGTAGACTCTAACGACATGTATAAATTATCTTCGGCTGCCCAGCATCTTTGAACACTCGAGGGCGTTTCTTAATTTATTATTATCCTAATTCTTCCACAAAGTCAATGCCACAGATTCCCTCTCCCAGTATTCTGCTCCATTGCTGGAGTGTGGGCACATTTCCTGACCCTGCAAATCACAGAGACCTACTAAAGACCCTAATTTGGAAGCTAGTGATGCAAATAAAGAGGTAGCATATGAGATCGCTCATGATGAGGTGGGCCGTGGTTACAACGAGTCTCCAAAAGCTTCAGGGAAGCTATCAACAGCATCACGGGCTCAGTATTCGAAGTGAGACATGCAATTTTGTGTGGCTGCAACCTGCAGTGGAGGCAATGGTGTATGCAGGGGAAAGTTTCTGCAGGGTAATTTGGACTTTGCTTTTGGCTCCACAGTCTAATCATCCGGTTCTCCTGGAGAGTCTATGAACTGTTCAATACTTTATTGAATGAGGTCTTTCTTTGTTAAACTAGATAGAATCAGTTATGCTTTTTATCCTTTTTTTTGCCTTTAAGAACCCCGACTAATGCATTCTTCTATAACATCTCAACCATCACTTCGCTTTTGCGGTGTAGACCACCAGACCAAAACTTGTGTCTTAAGAGAATAATAATTTCTTAGCTCCCTGTTCTGAGAGTGAGAATTTTTCTCTAGTTTCATCTGGACTTATTTGTGGGGGTGCAATTACCTGGCTGATCACCTGGGGCCTTGTTGGTCTCTGATGGTCTCACTCATGTGACCCTCGGTTGGTGGTGGCAATGGTATGACACAGGCATGTGCTTACAGTAGGCCCTCTTAGGCTTACATGTGAAAAGTGTAAGTGCTTTCCAAACTTCTGCTTATGTCCTGGCGGCCCAAACAAGTGACATGGCTAAATCTGGATACAGTGAGTGAAGAATTAGGATCTACTTCTAACAAACTCAAACATTGCAATCAGATGTACAGACAATAATGGAAGAATTTGCAGCCTGTTTTGTAATCTCCCTTACTGACATACAGTGTTTTAGTTTATTTCATTTGGCTCCAGGAATTTTGAATAAACTCCTTTTGAAGCCTCTACACCTTCGAACATGCTATTTTCACTTCTAAGTTACTAATTCTCCTTGGTCTTCCTGGGTAAATCTGGGTGCAGTCTTGTTTTCACAATTTAAGACTTCGCTTCTTCAGGCTGAATGGATTGGTTTTCATCTTAATGTGCATCAAATGTTGGGGCTCTATCACTTAGAGGACTTATTACATGGCATTCCACCATTAAAGATCCATTTTGACAACAATTACCCAGAGGATGGAGATTTTCTAGGGCCTTCCTCATTTGCTAAGCTGCTACTAAATAAAGCTTATGTCCCGACGGTGGAATTGCTCTTTCCTCTGGGGCTTATTAGCAATGACCTGTGTACTGGCAAAATATATCTTCAGAGCTGAAGGATTTTTGGATTTCTCAGAAGTCTTTCTGTGTAGAGGCTATTACAGTTTTGTGAGGGTTGGACCTTTAATGGTACTGCTCAGTGTTAACTGAGCCACCCATGAGCTAGAGATTTTGCCTAGAATATTTCTGAAGCATGTTCTAACTACCATAATCCCTGCCTCTCCTTTATTAAACAAATCAAAGGAGAATATAAAGAGGAATACCACTGGTCCACACTGGTCTGGATTATTTGGGTAGTCACGGCTCAACTGTAATCTGTTTTTGCTAGATGGATTTCAATGTTTCATATTTTCCCTTTCCTTTTAGAAAAGCAGGAAATAAATCATCCATTTCATCCAATTCATTTCATCTAATAAGCAGAACAGCATGCTCATAAGCTCTTTTACTTCTTTATCCTTTCACTGAACTTGTGGAAGCTGGTGAAATACAACTATTTCCAAAGAATTAGACTAAAAATAAGATTGCATATATTCTGGTATTTCGGTTATCCCAAACAAAAATGCGAAGTCGCTTAGAACTCACAGGCTATTTCGGGACTTTCTCATTATCCTAGCAGAGCCAAATATTTTATTTTTTTTTTCCCTTTCCCCTTCCCCCAACTTTCGTCCAGATCCATGCCAGATCAGATCATCATGGCCAAGGAATATCTCCTTTCCTCACCCTCTTAGTGGTAGGAGAATGGAAAATGCTCTGCTGGTCAGGTCTGAGCTGCTGGCAGCTGCTTTGTTGGCAACAAGTAGGGGAGATTTTGAACTAAATGTCTGGCTGCTGGAAGTTTTTGGATTTGGGGGCTGATGTTATCAAAACTATTCATCTGGTCAGTTGCAGAAACATATTGTTCAGTCAAGAAGGAATGAGAGCAGGTTGTCCTTCACAGTGCATTTCGGTGTGCTCTGTTTTTATGGCGAAGTCTACAGCAGTTGCTCTGTAATTCGAGAAGGGGATGTCTGGGGACAGAGTACTATGCCACAGTCAGCTGAGTCGGTTTCAACCCTTTAGGCAGGTTATGAAGAGATCTAGCAAATGAATGAAACACTGGTTAATTTTCTTTGTTTCCTCTACAGAGTTTGAATTGTTATAACGATCTCAAGCAATTCTCTCTCCTAATAAAGAGATTTCAAACATTTAGCCCAGGACTTATTTTGTCTCTCTCTCTCTCTCTCTCTCTCTCTCTCTCACACACACACACACACACACACGACCTTAATATAGATGTATTGAATTTACTCCTGCAAAGTACTCATATTGATTGAAAAAATATTATTTCTGATGAACTATTTTTGACTCAAACTGACCAATCCCTTTATGGGTGTCCTGTTATTGAATTTTATCATTTTAATTGTTGATAAATACGTAATACAGAACTCACCAATTTAAAACAAACTGTCTTTAAATTTTTGAATGTAAAGATTATAGTAAGTGACTTGGACATAAATATTTAGAATACTGAAACATCTTAATTTTAGGGACTCTATTAAGGAAAGAAACATTGCTAACCTTATTTATGGGGAAAATATCTTGTCTAGATGAAGATGTCTTTAGACATAAGATATGATTGTCAAGGGTCACCAGACAAGTGACTATAGTGTGAGGAAATATCTATGAAGGGGGAATATATTTATTCCTTGATCTTCTGGACACCAACTGCTTATCTATCTTCTCTATTACCATAGGTCCTATCACTAGGATATTGTTTCTTTATGATTTCTATGAGCAAGTTATTCTGTTGGACAGCATTAGCATTCATGTGTTTAGGTATGGTTTCTCATGTAGTTTCAGACATTGATTAGATAATAATTTTAAACATTTTGGGGACCATTTAACAAGGACTTAATAATTGAATTAACCTGCTTTAAAACTGGAAAAAAATCTTCTCACTTATATTAACACTGTGTCATTCTTTCTGATCATTTTTCTAATAATCTGGAATTTGATAGCTTTATTTGGTTTATTAATAAAGCAACCTTAATTCGTCAGCCCTTTATACAACTGTATTTGTTCATATCCCCCAAGCAATAAGAAAGATCAAAGTCATTTGACAAATTTTCTTTCTTTTTTTTTAAATGTTTCTTTATTTATTTGACAGAGAGCGGTCACAAGTGGGCAGAGAGGCAGGCAGAGAGAGATGGGGAAGCAGGCTCCCCGCCAAGCAGAGAGCCTGATGTGGGACTCTATCTCAGGACCCTGAGATGATGACCTGAGCTGAAGGCAAAGGTTTAACCCACTAAGCCACCCAGGTACCCCGACAACTTTTCTTGAATTTAGTAACTTTTATATAGACAAAAATGTTTTTAGATTCATTACTGCTGGGCCTTCATGTGAATGGCCAAATAGGACATCGTGGAAAGATGTGAGGATCCATTTCATCTGTGACTATAATTTCTGGTTCCTCTATAATCAGAGTTAAAGCATAGAAAAATTAAACCAATAGCATATTTCAATCTCTCTCCTTCTGCTATAGTGGTATGCAATGAGACTAAAAACATAAGCTAATGGTTACTCAACATATTTAGAAGTATCAAATGTCTGGAGAGTTTCCGGAAGCTGAAAATCTGAAATAGGAGGCTCTGTGTGTCTTCTTAAATAGTACAATCTTGAAAAGGAAAATGAATGAGTGTAAATAACTTTAGGAATGCTTGATTGAGGTTAATTGTGACTGCGTTATGCAACTCAGCATGTCCAAATTTGAATTTATCTTTCCCCCATCTGAAAACAAACTTTTCCTTATAGTAAATTCCTTACTGCTGTCAGTGGACTGCAGATTTCCGCAGCTTTAAAAAATCTTAGATTTGACTTGAGTCTATGAGTAAAATTCATTATATTCATCATAACATCAATTCCTGTTAATTCTTGTTTTGCAATATATTTTAATATCCTCATTTCTTTTCCTGTTGCCACTTATTTATTCAGAATTTTTATCGTAATGCATTCATTAGCATCTCTCCATTAATTTATTTTGTTGTCTTCATTGCTAAGCTCTTTATGGTTATTCTGTTTGTACCCTTCCTTCCACTTAATCTTCCTAAAACACTCTTTTATTAAGACTATTCTACTGGAGGTGCGCTTGGGTGGCTCAGTGTGTTAAAGCCTCGCCTTCGGCTCAGGTCATGATCCCAGGGTCCTGGGATCAAGCCCTGCATCAGGCTCTCTGCTCAAAGGGGAGCCTGCTCCCCCCTCCCCCAGCTACTTCTCTGCCTACTTGTGATGTCTGTCTGTTAAATAAATAAATTAAAAAAAATCTTTAAAAAAAAGACTGTTCCACTGGAATGTTGAAATACCTTTTGACTCTTATTTTTTCCTCTCCTTTGTCTGATAAATTCAGTTAGGTGTTACGCCCCATCAGTTTTACTTTATTCATGAACACCTCCTATTAAGTCATCACATTTCTATTTCATATCACACAAGACTGTCAGATTAGTCTTTTCAATCACAGTTAGGATAATACGATTTTCCAGCTAACAAACATTGGGTGCATCCCATTATCTGATGCATAAAGGGCATATGCAAAGGAGAGAGAGGCTGGAGTTTTTTAAGTGTTCCTTTCACTACTGCCTTTACAGATTGAGTACTCCAATCAAACCAAAGTCTTCATTTTTACCCCTGATTTCCCACTTCAACCCTTTTACTCAGCTGTTTCCTCCACCTGGAATGAATTTCTTTCCAGCTCTAGATCTTTCATTGTTGTTTTTGTTTAATGTCTATAAAATGTTACATTTCATAAAGTGTTCCTCTACCATCTTTGAAAGTCTTTTTTATTTTTCATATAAACTATTGGGACTAAATGAAAATAAAAAGCTTCTGCACAGTGAGGGAAATAATCAACAAAACTAAAAGGCAACTTAAGAAATGGGAGAAGATATTTGCAAATGACATATCTGATGAAGGGTTAGTATTCAAAATATATAAAAAACTTAGACAACTCAACACCAAAAACAAAACAAAACAAAACAAAAATAATCTAATTAAAAACTGGGTGGAAGACATAAACAGACATTTCTCCAAAGAACACATGCAGGTGGCCAACAGATACATGAGAAAATGCTGATCATTAGGGAAATGCAAATCAAAACTACAGTGACATATCACCTTAAACCTATCAGAATGGCTAAAATCAACAATATAAGAAACAACAGGTGTTGGTGAAGATGTGGAGAAAGGGGAACCCTCTTACACTATTGGTGGGAATGCAAACTGGTGTAACCACTCTGGAGAACAGATGGAGGTTCCTCAGAAAGTTGAAAATAGAGCTACCCTATGATTTAATAATTGCATTACTGAGTATATATCCACAAACTACAAAAACACTAATCCAAAAGGATACATGCACTCCTGTGTGTATAGCAGTATTGTTTACAATAGCCAAATTCAAGAAGCAAAGTGTCCATCCATTGATGAACAGGTAAAGAAAATGCGGTATGGATACACAATAGAATATTATGCAGTCATGAAAAATAATGAAATCTTGCCATTTGCAATGACATGGATGGAGCTAAAGAGTATTATGCTAAATGAAAGAAATTAATCATGGAAAGACAAATACCATGATTTTAGTCATGGAATTTAAGAAACTAGACAGATAGACAAAAGAAAGAGAGAGAGAGAGAGAGAGAGAAACCAAGAAACAGACCCTTAACTATAGAGAACAAACTGATGGTTACCAGAGGGGGGGTGATGAGGGGAATGGGTGAAATAGTTGATGGGGATTAAGGAGTGCACTTGTCATGATGAGCTCTAGGTGATGTATGGAAGTGTTAAATCACTATATCGATCACCTGAAACTAATATAACATTGTATGTAAACTATACTCAATTAAAATGAAAGAATCCTAAGTACCAATTCCTTCTTCAAAGCAGTTTGAGACCATGTTAATATAACTGGTGATGCATATCTATATTTCTCATAGCTCAATGTATGTGTCTGGGAGATGGATTATTTACTCTTGCCCTGCTTTATCCATCCAGTTGTAAGTTGTAGTGGACCAGACCTCCTTCCTTTTCCAGAACACTTAGCAGCTAGCCAAAGTGAGCATTTAGGAAGCAGAGTTGTTGGAGTGATGAAATGCGTTATCACTCTTCCTTTATCTTCACCCTCACAGTCTACTGCTGTTGCTTTGATCACTATCAAAACTTCATCCATACTCTCTCATCGATTTCATGACCTCAAGCTCCTCCTCTTTGAGGAGAGAGTCATCTACTCCTCTATGTCCCCACCATTCCCTCAATAAGCATCATAACCTTAACCGCAATGGCTCCCTTAAAAATCCATTAGCTCTCTTGGATTAGGGAGAGATAGAGGACTCTACCACCAGGCTCTGCTTCCCTGCCAGAGCAATCCTCAGCTTTCACAAGGAAGCAGCAAGTTTGTTGTAGCCTCTGCTGACAGGTGTTCATTGTTGCACAAGTGATGCTTACACTTACACTCTTACCTGGAGGCGCCAGGGTTCGAATTACAAAAGGAAGCTTTTCCGTGCTCCTGTCTGACTGTTGGCTCTCAGACAAATCTTTCAGAGCAAGGTTTCTGTGGAGGAGTTCTGGACTCAGACAGCCTGGGTTCAAATCCCCACTCTGCCACCTACTAAATTGCCTGAACTTGGGCAAATCATTTGGTTTTCTCGAACTCAATGTCCTTATTTGTAAAATGGAGATAACAATATCTAGTATAATGAATGAATGAACAAATGAATTAAATTTGTTTTTACAATTATCACATTCTATCTTGTATTTAAGATACTTCTGATTTGGGTATATCCTCCCTCTAACATCCTAGTGCTTAAGATTTTATCTATTTTGGTCAGTTCTCTTTCCATAATTCTTATTATAATCCCAGAATATTACAGATATGAGATACGTTTGATTGAGTTTTTGAATTCATATTTCCCTGCAGTGCTCCACTGCCGATAAAACTTATTTCATTCTTCACGGCCGTTTGTAATCCTCTCTAAAATCACTTCTTCAACTTAACTTTTTTCTCCTCTTCAACACAGATGGTTTGGCTACAATTAGTAAAGTTTGCTGGTCTCATTGTTCCTGTGTTCTCCCCTCTTACTCTTGCTTGATGCTTTGCATATCATACACGTAAAGTGCTGGTGTCCTATGCTCTCGTTGGAATCATTTAATAAATTCTGGTTAAGGTACTTGCCACCAAGGTACCTGAGATCAATCCCAGCCCTGCAGATTGGGAGCTGGCTAGTGATTATAGAATATCCCCAAACGTACCGTCTCCTTCATTAAAAGAAGAAGTTAATAGCATCCACATTATAAAGGAAAACCGTTTAGCCCAGTAGCTGGTTTATATTAATAATAAATAAAAGTTAATTATGCTCCTGGTTGTTTTTCTCGTTTTTACTTTTTTCTCTATCTTAATGAGAAAAAATTTTTTTAAGAGTATTTATTAATAGTATGTCCCAAGCACTATTTTACCCCCATGTACAAATATGAATAAGTCAGAGTCATTGCCCTTATACCCACCCATTTCCAAGGGTTTACAGCCTCAGCAAAAGACAGACACCCACAGCACTTCTAAAGGATGAGCCTGAATGTAGAGATATTTATAGTGGGAGGGTTGAAATAAAGGAAATTAAAAGAGTTTCTATTCTCTTTGTGTTGTAGGGGACTGAACAAGTTGAAGCATACACTGAAAATAATAGAGCTCAGTTTGGGCAGTAGCAGCGAAAATGGTAAAGACGAGTTGGAATAGCCTCTTGAGGAGAGGAGCACATGACTAATGACTAAGAATGATCATGGGCCAATGTCAAGACCACAGCGGAGGTGAAGATTACCACACTGATTTGTGTGTGGAGTCTCGCTGAAGAGAACAGAAAGAGAGTGGGTGATGTGCCTTAAAATATGAGAAAGAAGTAAGGAAAGATCCCTAGGAGAGAGCTTTAGGTCTGACACAAAATTCTGGAGGTTGAGTACATGTGATGGAAACACTGGAGTGTTCAACAGGGGAAAGTGGATTTGGTTCCACAAATCCTCCCGGAATCATCTCTAGGTTCTCGGCACTGCAGAACTCTCATGTGACACAGGTTACATTACTGTGGGGCTCTAGTGATGTGGGATCTCAGAGGAGGGAAGCCAGTGCAGCCTGAGGGTTGAGGGAGGCCATCCCAGGAGAGATAGTGTTTGAGATGAATGTTCCACATGGCTGTTGTGAGACAGAAAGAGGTAAAACTTTGTGGTCAAGTAACTCTGACAATGATAATGTCCCAGGCACAGTTTTCACAGAGGGTTCTTGAGGAGGAGTAGAGGTTGTTGCAGTCAGGACGGCTGCATGGCTCAGTGAGTGATGGATGGATGCTGAAGTTTTTTGGTGGGGGTAAAATTTATTTTGAGACAGGTGACAAAGCCCCTTATAGAAGAGGAACTTAGAATTTGAGAGGGAAGAATAACAAACAGAATGGCCAACTCATGTGAGCCTCAACAGAGGGGTTGTTTTCATTGGAGGGAGTGGGGGAGATTCACAGACTTGGTGTTCAGATTGATGGTCTTTCTTTCTCATGAATGAAGAAGGTATCTCAGTGTTACTCTGGGGAAGGACCTCCTGCCCTACTCTCAGGCTGAAATTTGTTGCAGGTCCCTTGTGGGGGTGGGCATGTACACGTGTTTGATTCTGTCATCACTGATCCTTCCCATTCCCCAAATTGTTACCTTCGTCAGACATTCAGGTACTTGACTGCATTGGATGTTTAGTACTGGTGCAAATCTTATACTTCATTGGCTTCGGTAATTTAGAAGAGTTTCAAGGGTGTTTGCAACAAAGTGAGCAATCCGTTAAGTAGTGGATGGAAAAATAAAGGCAACTGAGGAGTGGAAAAAAATGGAATTAACTAGCAACTACTAGGAACAGGGTTAGAATGAAAGGAAATGTTTTCATTCTGGAAGAGATTTGCAGAATTACGAAGTAGGAAAAGGGCTTAGACCGGCTCTTCTGGCAAAGTTAACAGTTCTAGGATCCATTTTGAGCCTGGGATGCTAAGGTATCCAATAACTGATGTGAAATGTGATAAAAAAAATGTTTGAGAATTTTGTCAGATATACTTGCCTCTGAAATGGGCTAATAAAGAGTATTGTAGAATTACCTTTCCTGGAGATATGTGAGGTTTTGATAGATAATTATCAAGGTTATTTGGATGTTCTCATCCAAGACAGGGAGAAATAAACTAGATGTTCTCTTATTCTCTTATTCTCAGCGTTTTATTGTGAGTAAATATATGAACACAGGATTTATAATTCACATTACTATGCTGTGTTTTCCAAAGAGTATTTGATATCCTCTATTTTTCTGAGATAATCCCAGATTTATTACCTCTTTAGAACATTGATCTCCTAGCATGAAAATTGGAACTACCTCATTGCCAGGTGAAGTAATTGCCATTCATGAAAATAAATGGATGAGTTATATGAATTATATGATGAACTACCCTTTTAAACTGGTAGCGGGCTGTCCTCCAAAGTATTCCTGTTCTACCTCATAATTCCTTCTGAAAGTGCAAACTAATGTATCTCATTCACTTGGCCCCTAAAATGCTCTTGATTACTTTGTAATGACCAATATATGCACTTTATTTTTCAAAGGATGATCTTAATTAATTATTCTTTCCCATTTACACTTCTTAGGCTTTGAGTTTATGGAAATATCATTCCCTAATGAAAGGGAGGCTCTCAGTTTATTTTAACCTGACTTTCCTAGTCTGAGAGACTCCTAAGCAGGTCTTACTATCTCACTTTCTCTTCAAGTTTAAATCAAAATGCTTTAAAGAATAATGTAGAGTTTACTGACTGTTTTGTGAGGAGGAAAAGAGGTTTAAGTTTCATGCTCCCTACCAAGCCATTCTCCCCTAAATCACCTTTAAACAATTCCACTCAAAGTTTCTCTCCCAGTGAAAGGACCCCACGCACCCCAGGGGCTCCTTTTTCTCACAAGCCTCTTGCACCATTTCAGCCACAATATATCATGCCATTGTTTAAGTCTCTGACCTTAACACAACTACTCAATAAAAGAAAAGTCAAATGAGGCTTCTTATTTTTAAGAATGCTAGTGAAGGCCAAATCTGTATTTTTTTAAAGATGTCTTTCATTTTGTTTAGTTATTTATTTCCACACAATCAATTATACCAAAAGCTCGTATCTCAAAACATTTATTAGCTCAGACTTTCTGGGGGTCAGGAATCTGGGGATAGTTTAGCTGGGTCCCTGTGACCAAGGTGTTTCACAAGGCTGAAGTAAAGGTGTTGGTAGAAGTGCCATCATCTCGAGGCTCAACTGGGAAAGGGTCCACCTCCATGCCTGCCCAGGTAGTTACTGGCACCTGAGGGCTGCTGGATTCAGCTTCTCTGGTCCCTGTTGATTTTTGGCTGTAGTCCTCCCTTAGATCCGTGTTAAGTGGTTCTCTTCTTGGGACAGCTGGCAGAGCAGTTTACTTTCAACTTGCTTCCTCAGAGCAAACATGTGAGAATGACAGAGTACAACCAAGACAGAAGTCACAGACTTTTACAATTGAATCTCAGGAGTGACATTCATTAAATTCTATTCCTTAGAGGCAGGCAAATCATTAGATGTCACACACACACACAAATGGAGGGAAGTGCAGAGGGGTGTGTCTACAAAGAGGTGGGAGTCATTGGGAGCCATTATATTGGGGGGATATATTCTTGTGGATGTCCCTGTTTATAGATTAATTTATAGCAACCATATACCCAGTGGTACTCATTCAATTACCATCATTCTTTTATCATTACATCTCTTGGTGTAATCTACAAGAGAGACATAATTAGGTTTTCTGGCTCACTTTGTACAGCTCTTATCACAACTTTGTTGAGTCTATTAAAGGAGGAAGTTGGTGATTTCTTCTTTGTCACCATAAACATGATCACTGAAAGCATAACTTGGGTGAGGGGGATAGACAGGGAAATGCTTATATACTGAACCAAAATCAAATAATATTCAGTTAACAGGGTAATGAAAAAGATGGGGTGATGTGTTGTTTAATGTCCTCACTGCAAACAACAGAACTCATCCCAAATAATCTAAGCAGGGAAAAAAAAAAACCAAACAAACCTATTAGAGGTTATTGCCAGGATGACCAGAGAACCAGATTTCAAAAATGATACCCAACCAGGATATAGAGGTTTTCCAAATAAAAACACTACTGCTATATTCATGATAGTTGCATTCAGACTCCAGAAGCTGTGCCCCCAATGACCCTGAAGAACTGGATATCTCCGAAAGCACTTGCTGGAAGTTCAGTTTCTCTGTATACTGTCTCACTCATGAATCCAAGCATCACCTGGGTAAGCCTGATTGGTGGGGCTTAGTTTCTGTGCAGCAAAGAAGCCCAAGGATGTGAGTTCTCTGTCCTCCCCCCCCTTGGGATGGCAAGACTCATAATGTGGGGAATATCCAATATAGAAGGATATTATATTTCAAAGATGTTGGGCAGCTTCCAGCAATGAATGTAATGCTTATCAAGTGAAACAGGAAGAGGGAAAATTGCTTCACGCTTGCCTCTCACCATGTTAACACATGTGCATGTGTAAATGTCATCATTCTGGTGTTCTGTGATCTTGAGGAGGGCTATCTTCCCTGATTGCCAGGGGCTAACTTTCTTGGGCTAATGTAATCTCACACCACAGGGACTCTTTCCTTGTTCCCTTATTCTCTAATGTGAGAATTTGTGTATTTGTCCACTTTTTTTTTCTTTTTTTGGTTTGAAAGCTGATGAGTTCTTTGTTGGGCAGCAGTTCTGCTAAAACTAGATAACAGAAGGTTGCAGCATGCTTGGGAACAGTGAAAGTGTTCTTGCCCTTGGAGCAACCGCAAAACATAAATAATATCCCAAGGTGAGCTAAACTGCTCCCTAAAATCACATAAATAAAGGAACATATGTGTGAAGTGCCATGGAACATTTCTACTCTGGCCAAGAGAAGAGATCAGAGCAATTTAGAATCTACTGGATCCCTTAGGTCTCCTAGATTCAGAACCCAGTTCTTGGTTCCCAGCATCACTTATGTACTTAGCCCGCAAGAGCAAAATACAAAGGAGCTGTCGCTCAGAGTTTAACTACTGTAGGTGAAAGGGATCAAAAGGCCTTTTGTAAGTCTTTTAAGCATTGCCTCACAATCAAGTGCATGCTTTCTTCCCCCACCCCTTTTTCTTTTCCTTTGCAGAGGTAGGTAGGGGACTGTTAAACATCATTCAGAATGTCTTGAGATTTACAGAATTTCCACTGGGATGTTAAATTCTTCATCCAACATATTTTTTTCATTGGGTTTCTTTCCTTCTTCTTTTTTTTTTTTCTTTCCCCTTCACTTTCATGATGAGCTAGGGAAAAGCCTGCTAATCATCTCTCACAGCCCCTAAGTTTTCCGAAGTAGTATATCAAATATATCATTTTCTAAGCAGACATTTTTCTAAGAAAGAAATGATTTAACCATAGAATAATTGTATTACATGAAAGATTTTACTATGTTCTTATTACAAGAAAAATGGCTCTGCCATGGCTACAGAGTCCAAATATGGATAGGAATGCTGGGAAGAGAAACAGTAATTCACTGAGATATCACTTTATCAGGTGTTCTCTTTCCAGAAGAATTTTCCAAGGTGGACTTAGCTAAATCTACTATGACTCATAAAGGAGCAATAGAAGCAATTACTGTTGAGGGCAAGCAGTTTAGGCATAGAGATTGAAGAGTGAAAAGATAACATGTAGGGAGAATTTAAGGAGCAGAAGGAATAATTTATCATTGCTGAGAGACTCTGCCCTAAAATAGTAACCATTTTCTCTGAAGCAGCTCTTGCTTCTTTCTCTGTACCCTTACACAGTTTCATTCAGCATTAGGTTCTCTGAACCTCTAAGAGAATTCTGGATCTCTCCTGGCAGGAAAAATAGATGTGATTTGGTTTTATGTGAGTCAGTTTAATTTGCTGGAATTGCTGAAGGATCATTCAAGAAAGAAACAGGAAGAGATGCTTTTGAAGTGCTGGTATTTCAGAGACTTTAACAGATGAGTGGGGAAGTTAGGGTAAAGTGGATTTTTTCTGAAACTTATCCTCCATCACACCTCACAGCAAAGTCTTGTTCTGTAAGATAAGTACAGATAGCACTGTTTTAGGGGAATGGGTCAGAAAAATAATGTGATCAGGAGTGATTTAGTTAGGAAACAAGAAGAAATGCTTGGTTCCAAGACATTTAGTCGCCTGACTAAAGTTGATGTGTGTGGTAATGATGGAGTTGTTCCCTAACGACTGAAAATTAGTAGGGCAACTAGCTGGTGTACTGACAGTCAGCAGTGTATACTGCTGACATGATGACATATCTTCTATTATGTATTTTTTTTTCAGTCCTAGTTTAATGCAGATATTTCTTAATAGGAAGCTTTTGAGTTGAAAAACTGAAATGGTCTTTTGTAAACAGAATGAACATATGAGTTTAAATATTCCATTCTTTGGAAACTCCATTGAAAATTTTTTTTTTCTTTGAGACCAATGTCAGTCAAGGATGAGGTAATTTGCTTACAAAAGGATTAATGTTTACGCTTTAATAACGATACAACCTAATTTCTAAAGTATGAGCCTACAGTGCTTCATTTCTAATGTAGTTTTCATCAGATCAGTTGGGGAAATTCAAACTTGGAAGAGATATATGAGCTTTGAGAAAGGTGCTTGTCTCTCTGGAAGGAGTTTCTTTGAAATATTTTCAAGTTATGACAGAATAAGGAAAGATAAAATAGTAAATACTTAAATATGTGAAGTTTTCCTTTTTTAAATATACTTTATTTTTATTTTTTTTTTAATATGTGAGGTTTTAAGGAAAAATGACATTGGTGAAATGTCTTTGACATAGTTTGAACTCAAATAATTCAAAGGCTAAATTAGGCTTTAAGAATGGGTCATACTACTGTACTTTAGGTTTATTTAAAGAATAGATTTATTCTTCAATATAAATTATAAGTTAATAATGAAAAACCTACCCATGATTACTAGTTATTAATTCATGATTAATGTCGTATGTGGGCCATCTTCGACATATGGGGGTGGGGAATCTTACCAACCATATAACTATCATGGTTCTACAATTAATAGTGCTCAAAATCAAGTTGCCCTATAAATTTCTGCCATTGTAAGGTCCATAACGCCTACTTTTTAAATGTTTATTTTTCTTTTTGATTGAAAGCCGCTTATAGCCAAACCTCAAAGGAGGTGGTTATTAGATGTGTAACATTTGAGAACACTTAGGTTTTCCAATCAGGAGAGCCTATGAAGTTGCAAATATCTCCGGATATTCTAGTTTAATTCTTAAATCATAGGACAGTAACTGCTTTTTTGGCTGTATTTTGGTAGTTTCTTTTCCTGTACCAACTTGGGACAGGAAGTTCAGGAGCCCATGGAAAAATGGGAGGAAAAAAAAAAAAACAGAACAAAACAAAATGATGTCTCTGAATTTCTGGAACATTTGCGAATATTTGGTTTATGTCAAGTTTTGGTTATTGGGCAGACTATATATATGCACCAAACTTTCTTAAAAGTATTTCCTTGAACATAAGAAAATAAATCTTCTATTGGAAGCCAGAAGTCTTTTAAAATTGTAATTATGTTAACATTAGATCAATTAAAAAACATCAGTTATGGGTGCACACTTTCCGTGTCAGAAATTTTGATGAAAAGTTCTGGATAATAGTTTGAATGTGAACCAAACCGTTTGTATAAATGACCAACTTAAAAAATAGTGAGGATGGCACGCAAATATTTTGGTATTTGTATGTGATAGTCTTTCGTGTTTAACTTCTAGCTATTTTTTTTTAAACCTGGCATTACATTATAGACATTCAAAAGAAAAAGATCAATATATTTCTTCCAGCTTCTTGCTTCTGTCAATTGAGCTGATCTCTTGCTCTATTCTCAGAAGATGATTCTTGGCCCCTGTATTTATTATTAAAGCTGAACAGAAACATGGAAAGCCTTACCCGTAACTGCAGAGGCAACCAGAAACTCCAGCGAATATTCCATTTTTCACATGTCTCCTCTATTTTCAACTTGGGTCATTTCCTAAATACAATATGAATAACTTCGATGAGTTTCCTATTCTCCTTGGAAGTGGAAGTTTTCCGTTTAAAGCTGTACTCTAGCTTGTCTCATCTGGAATGTCGTCCGCTCCTATCGAGGCTTAGACATTTCCTAGTCAAATTATCTTTGAAGTACTAGACAAACCAACATGACAGAGTGGCTTGAAGGAAAAGATCATTTTTCTGGTAAGAAAAAAAAAATGTGTCTACGTAGACTCCTAAGTGGAGTTGGAGAGGGACAGTGAGGTCAAGAGAAGCACAAGTGCTTCTTGAAACAAGCAGTGACCCTTTGAGGGTGGCTTGGGCACTTGCTAAGACTCCAGACACACTGCAATCAGAAAACCAACATTAGCCCAGACAGGATGTATGAGTCAAGGATATCTAAAAGAGATGGAAAACGTGGCATCCAGGCATTTGCCTTTCCAACTGCCAGGCTCCACTTGCGGTCCCTGCTGCTGGTGGGAGCATACTGGAAAGGAAACATAAACAGTTTAAATTGAGTATCAGAGCTAACAACTCTCACGTGGCTTTCTGTTAACGATGAGGGATGGACCTCTCAGAACCACCAGAAGTCATCATTCTGACAGGTCAGAGAATAGAGGAAAAACTCTTGACACAAATGAACAGAGAGCACAGGGGATTCTACCATATATGGGCGAGAGGCAAGACTTTCAAGCAAAATTCCTATGATCGCAAAACTCGTGTGACTCAGACAGCTGTATCGAATTCCATTCAATGTCAAAGTAATACCTTAAGCTAGTTTATCTGGCTTGGCTTTGAAGTGGCAATAAAAACCAGGAAGCCTCCTGACCTGGGTCATTTCTAAAAAGAGTTGTTTTCTTTTAGCTGGACCCATTTTAAGAGCCGCTACACTTACAGGTATGTCTGTGGTAAAGAGGACATTCACTTACATAGGAACCATGAAAATAGTCCAGAAATCTCCCAGATTTATTAGAGATTTGGCCTTTAAGCAACCACTGTATGAACAGTGGACACAGGTATAGAGCAAACATCATTTTCAATCAGACACTGTTTGCCAGCATGTTTAGCGAAACCTCATTGATTTTGTTCTTTAGTGACCTTGTTCTGACCAAATGGGATCTGGGATTAGAGATGTCCTTCACCTGGAAAGAGAATGAACAGAGCATGCCACATCCCATTTTGCAAGCAAAGGTATTTCAACATTTTGGACAAGTCTTGCTATTTGGGTGCATTCTACAACAACTGGTCCTTCTAGAAAAACCTAACTTGTCCACAGTTTCCTGCTGTAGAACTTTTAAGGAAAGGTATCATTTCTGAGATGACTGAAAGTCAACTTCGGAAAAAGTTATTCAACGTAGTAGTTTCTGGAAAAGGTAATAGCCCTCACTTACCTATGTGGTGACTAGCGTTCCACTTCATATATTTTATATGCTTTCTTTTTTTTTTTTCTTCAGCTTGTTTTATTTCTGCCAAAAGTACCTCAGCCAGTCCACTACTCATTTTAAATAGTGGGCAAAATAACCAGGTTAGTTTCTAGGTTTTTTTTACATTGATGGGAAAAAAACATGAAGAAAGGGATTAAATCCATTAGTTAAAAAAAGTCCTTCTGTATTCAACTGGGACATTAAATGCCCCAGGACTCTTACGGCCCTTGCTCACATGGGCCACTTTTCCTGGACAAGGAGGTATGCTGCTGATGTAAATCTGACCTGTCCTGCAGTGATTAATCCCTTTTCTTTAGGACTCTTACAAGATAATCTGAGGAGATGTGTAATGATGCTGCTTAAGATGCTTTAACTGAAGACAAGTTGAGACTGAGGGCATTTCCAGGCTCCTGACAGTTGGTGGAATGTATCTGATTGGATAGCAGCATCTGTAATGCATCTTGACTCACTTGACACCCAAGGTGATCCTGTTCTCTAGAGACTATTGTTTTTGGTGACTTGCCTTCCAAATCACAAGCAATGCAAAATTGGTCATAATTTGTTCTTTCAATTTTGCATTAACCTTATCAGAAATTTCTGGAGCACCTGGGTGGCTCAGTCAGTTAAGTGTCTGCCTTCAGCTCAGGTCATGATCCCAGGGTCCTGGGATAGAGGCCTGCATCGGGGGTTTCCCTCCTCCTGTCCCTCCCCACGTCCTGCTCATATTCTCTCTCTCTACCCTCTGTCAAATAAATAAATAAAATCTTTAAAAAAATTTTTTACCAGCAATCTCTAATGTCTCCCTTTCTCCTTTTCTACTTAATTCTCATATTGATAGACTAAAAAATTTAAACATCTTGCTACAAAATTTTACTATTTTCATCTAATACACTTATTCCCTAGCCCCCCCAAAAAATCACATCAAAGAGTATGTTGAAATAATCAGCATGATATATTGAATTCCTTTTAGGTGACTCTGAATTCCATTAGGTTAGGTCTAATTTCTTTTAGATTTTAAGGATAAAAGTCATTTAATATCTGTGCGGCTTCAAGCACAGGACTACTGAATAGATAGATGAATGAGAAGCTTGGATGCTGACTTCTCTGTTTATACATTAAGGACACAGAATCTATGTTGTTCTAGAAATAAGATAGTTGTTGCCTATAAGATCTGTGACAGATTCTGGTGGAAGGCATCCAGGGGAAAAGTCTAAAAAAAACTTCCTCTACTCAGTAGCTATTTACTACAACAAGAATCAAATTGCCAAAGAGATTATCTTTTGCATTACTAATTTTTGAACATCATTTTGATTTTATCTGACAGTGTCATTGAACAGCAAGGAGTTTTCTTCTATGTTGGTATTAGATTTATTTTTTTGAAGCAAATTAGAATTCACTGCAAAGAAATGAATTGTGGGAGTTTAGAGTGAGCAAATAGTTTGGCGAAGAGTGCATGAGAAACTTTCTTCATGGGTATTTCTGATCCCACTGGGGAGGAATACCAGAAATGTTCCTCAATCTGTTCTCACAAGGCTTGAGACTTGAAATTCACACACCCACGGCATTTAGATAAGAGTCTACCAAAAGCCTGGTCCTTCCTTATGGATACTTTTCAGAAAGCCGAGAAGCATTTCCACCTTTCAGTGCATCTCTTCTACCAACTCTGCTGATGTCTGGACCATACAACTTTTTGCTCAATGAGAAGAGAGAACAATAAGAAGTTGGTGAAAAGCACATTTTGTTTTGAAAAATTAAAAAAAAAATTCGGGTAAAAATATCAGCATACAACATATAGAACTTCCATTGACCTGATTCTGTTCTTTTCTGTTATGGAGAGATGACATGTAATCCCTTTTTGGAAGAAAGTTGCTGCATATAGACTCTAAATCTCTCTCTCTCTCTCTTTCTTTCTTTCCTTTTTCCTTTTCTTTCCTCCTTTTTTTTTTTTTTTTTTTGCCTCATGAGAGTTTTCTTATGAGTCTTCTCTCCCTTCTTTTGCTTCATTGATTATGTAAAAAGCCTCTCTGATCTCTCTCTTCAGAGGTGAATGCTTCAAAAAACCAGTTACATGTTTAGGGTGTCTAAATGATACACTTAACCTCTGTAGTGATGTGAACAGACTTTTAAATTTAAAAAAAAATCTATTTAATCTGGATTTTTCGTAAAGATACATTGTGTTTAGACAATGGCATATGCGTAAGCTTTGGAACAACTTAATTCTTAGAGAATCAGTCCCATCAGGTTGATCAAATGAGGATGTGGAAGAGATGCATGTTTATTGGGCTACGTATAAGGTACAATGCTAGGTGCTAAAATAATGAGAGTATCTCACATTTATATTGCAATTACAATGTACAGAGTCACATTCTAAGCACATTACTCTTTGCTACAAAACAGATGAAATATTGCTGTTCTTATTTCCACTTTGCAGATGAGGAGACAGAAGATGGATCAAAAATTTTTACCAGGTCACACAATTAGAAGTATCAGGGTTGGGATTGAAACTCAGCATTCTCATTCCAGAAATTATGATCCTAACCACTACCCTGTTTGTGTATATGCGTGTGTTTTTTTTACAAATAGTCTTCAAGTCATTATTTACTTTTGTCCCCTTTAATCCAGTTATGTTATGCTATTGAGTGTATTTGTTTTCCTTTGGTGTGTGAGAATTACACCAGGACTTAGTGAAGTCACTTAGTGAAAACAGTGAAGATTTATAATCTCACAGTGTCCTTGAGTCAAGCACCTGAACACAGCTTCGCTAGGTCTTCTGCCTCAAAGTCTCTTCCAAAGTTACAATTAAAGGATTTGGAGGGCCTGCCTTCTTATCTGAAGGCACAAGGATCCCTTTCCAAATTCACTCTCATGGTTGTGAGCTGGCTTCAGCTCTTGGAAGGCTGTTGTACTGAGGGCCTCAGTTCCTTGCTGGCTGTTGGCCAGAGGCCTCCTTCAGGCACTTGTTATGTGCGCCTCTCCATAGGTAGTTTACAATATGCCAGCTAGTGTAAGTATGATTTACTATAACACATGAAAATTGTTTGCTATAAGATAAATCTGTTTTACTGAAGTAATCTTTTATTCTATGGCTTTTACTTCAAACATGGTTTGTATATATTAAAGCACACACAGTCAACTATTTGGTAAAGTAAAGATGCTAGAAATTGCTGTTCAATGGCAATATACATGTTTAAAAAATCATTTAGTACTTTTTGAGAAGAATAAACCACATAGCAGGTGTGTAATCAACCTTTGTTAACTAATTGAATTTGCCAATAAAATACAACCCAAGTGAACCCAGTGTATGTTGTAGAATGAGAGAATCATATCTAAGAATAAAGAATATTTAAATAAGTTAAATACACAAGGAAAAGGAATTCTTTAAAGTTCTATCTGATACTTTCAAATATTTAAGCATTGCTAACGTGCTTTAAGCTTACTCATCCTATACTCTGGATAGCTTTTAAAAAAAAAAAATTGTGTGTTTGTGTGTGTGTGTGTGTGTGTGTGTGTGTGTGTGTATGTATTTTAGCATAGCATAGTCAGTCATAAAACATTTTTTCAGAGAACATAAGTGAAACATGTTATTATTATTTGATATATAGGGTAAGTAATATTTATTTTCTTTCATTTCTTGGTAATTTCTATGAATAAAGATTTATGTTCAGCTCTGTGGGAGAATCAAAAGTGAATTAGATCTCAGCCTTCATGGAAAGGTTTTGGGCCTTGAAATCAGAGCAGCATGGTGTAATACACTCTAATTTCTCTGGGCCTCAGTTTTCTCATCTACATAATAGAAATAATATTAATGCTTATCCAAGGGCTTTTAAAGGCTTAAGTTCCAGAATATATGTGATGTTTCTTGAACATCGTAAGAGTTTGAGAAATACAACTACATTGCCTTCCCTCCCTCGCAACTACAGGATTAGTGGGGAAGAGAAAACAATGGCTCAGACCACTGAAACACAAGGAACAGAGTGGTAAATGTCATAAGACAAATAGATGAATTGTTATAGGGGCTTAAAAAATGAAAATACCATTTTTGGCGGGAATTATTTCAAGATGGTGAATTGAGCCTATTTCATAGACTCTGGCTCCCCCAGTAGATCCTGAGGAAACGTAGAAAATATATTGTTTGTGGAAAGTTCAGTTAAGAGTAAGTTTCAAATAATTGGCATAATTGTGAAGGATTGAGTACTTTTCTGTGGTTTTTGCAAGCTGGATTTTCTATTTGTCCCATGGTGAGGAGTCTTCATATCATTGGTTACTTTGGCGCTGCCCTGGGTTACTTAATAAACTTCTCTCCTAATCCCAAAACAAGGCATAAGCATTGTAGGTATTTATTAGAGAAATAGAAAACAATAAGCTAGCAAACACAAGGCAAGTAAAAATAAAGATGTAATTTTGCATTTGGACAATTTATAAACTCAATTCAGTGAGAATTAAAAACATTGGCCTTTGAAATGTAACCTACCATTTCCGTCATTTTTAATTTCATAGTAAATACAAACACACATGTGCCATATGAGGAAATAAATACATTTTTAATAGAGCTTAAATTCATTTCCTAAGACTAAACACAGAAAATTTTTAAGACTCTCGACTGATCTATTTTCCTTGAGCAGTTGGTGTACATAGTTGCAGTATACGTAAAAAGCTGAAGGAGTCAATTTATCGCTGAAATTGGTGTAAAAGGACTTTCAGATTTCAGTCCTTTTTCTTTGCAGCTATCATATCTTAGAAATGAAAAAGCCTACTGACCTGACTATCAATAGATAGTAAAGTCAGATTGAAATTCACAATTTGGTGCTTCTGGTTTCTTCAACACGTTGATGGTGGTATGATAAATAACTTGTTTTGTTCAGTGTCAACCAAGAGGTATAATTTGAAATTCTGAACCACTGCTCTCTCTAAACCTGAAACTTGTGAAAGATGGCTCTGTACCTAGATGATGATGATGATGATGATGATGATAAAGAAAACCATTTTTGAAAATTTGCTGTACGTGCTAGACACTTTTCCAATTGCTTCATATGTAACTTTATCTACATGTTATCCCTAAAAAGTCATTTATATTGTTGTCATGTTATAGATGAGAAAACTGAGGCACAGAAAATTTTAGTATCTGTCTTTAAGGCATTGATTTGGTAAGTAGCAAACCAGGCAGTTAGTAACAGACTAACCAGTCCACAGCCTAACCATTTGATCTCTAAAAAAACTCTTGATCTTTTCACTATGCTGCCTCTCCAGTAAAGGAGTCTAGATATCAAAATATATGGGAATAGATCTTACTAAAACTCTTTTGGCTTTGGAATCATCTTTCTTTTCTTGTCTAAATACTCCTGTGATTTAGTATATTTTTACAATCTAGACGATGACAATGAAATACAAAAACACTCTTTGGATTTGCCAACATAGAAGATCATGTATAGAGACCATAATCTACTTCTTCCTAATCATTTATATCCCTTCCATCCAACTGGGGCTGCAGCGAATTCAAATTAATAGCAGGGTCTTCCTATCCTTGAAACATGTATTGAAATATTTGCAGAATTCCCTGCTCTTGTGAGAACTGGGTAATACTGAAATTCCTCTTTTCATCTTGGCCTGGCTCAAATGTCCCTTCTGGCTGTATAGTACACAGCCACTATCTGCTTTCCTGGGCCTACTTAGTATAGTTTCAATATAGAAAACACTGTATATGGCTTACTCTTTTTTTAATGACCTTCCCTTCATACTTGTGTATCTGTGAAGAAGGACTATTACTCATGATGTAATCTCTTACAGTAGAAGACCTTAAACACTTAGAAATGTGTTCTGTGCATTATGGGTGAGATAGTCTGCTTATTAAGTCTGAATTTTAAAGGTGCAAAGTAAATGTTTCAATCTCATTTAGATAATAGACTGTAGGATGTAGAAAATTTTATTTGAATAAGTTGCCCTAAGGACATAAGCAATGTCTAAACTTGGCAATAACATCTTAAAAACCATATTTTTGCTTTATATATTATTCATGTCAATGTATTAGACAAAGCACTGATGATATGATCTTAGCCTTTCCTGATGATAGAATATAAAAAGGTGGATTCAAATAGTAACTAGCTTCGCTGTTAATCAGCTTATTAGGATTGTTGTGTTTCATAGGACTTGTACACAGTTCTAACAGAGTACAATGAAATGAAAATATGTAAAACAATTAGTAATGTTTTCAACAAATGTTAACTATGTTTTATTATTATCTAGGTATTGAGCCAATTCCCCTAGATGGTAGAATTGTGAACATTCAGAATCAATCTGCATTGCTGTTATTTTACCTTAATAATTAGGCTGAATCCACTTATTGTGATAACAGCCAATTGCGTGAAAAGATCTGGATTTTTGGGTCAGGAAGGGCTAGAAGAAGGAGAAGACGGTAAGCTCGCTTTTGGATATTTTGTGTTTGAGGTGCCTTTGTATTCTCCAAGTGGGGACATCTGGTAGTTGGTGTATGAACATGTCCATAAATGTCTTAGTTGTAGATAAAAACTTACAGACCATTCAGTAAGAACAGAGGAGCGACTTCTCCCCCTTTTCTAGCCCATCACAACTAGCCACTTTAATGTCAATATGCTACAAACACAACTTTACTATAAATAACAGAACTGTTGGGTTATTAGAAAATAATTTGGCTTTCAACTCTATAAAGAATTTAAAATTAGGCAAAACTGATTCTGTTTTTTGTCACTCTATATGCCCCCAAATTTCACAAAGGTAAGTAAAAAAACAAAACATGATTAACTAATGTTCTGGAAGGACTTGAAAACGTTATTCAAGAATTACCTCCAAAAAAAGCCAGAAGAAAGTTTCTTGTCCTTTTGAATGAACAAGTAATAAATTCACTTTCTACAGAAATTGGTGGGGGTATATATCTGCACATTTAGTTTGAGGGAAAAAAAAACAACCCTAATGCTTTTCAAAGCTATACAGGCAAGTTCTCAATGACTCAGCAGTTTCCCTGGTAGGTATATCATAGAGAAACCATGTAGAGATGAGCCAGGAACATGTTCAGGAATGTTCAAAGGGCATTGTTTATAAAAGCTCTGAACTGTAAACAACTTGAATATCTATCAAGAAGAAGCTAGAATTATTATTATTTGCATTATTATTATCATCATTACATTAGCAAAAGTAAATCTCAAAGTAGAGTTAATAAAACAATTTCCAGAGGAATACATTAGATATAAAGTCGCTGATAAAATTTCCCCCTTTATATAGAACTTAAAGAAATGTTGTTTAGAGATATGTATATGTAGCAGGGAAACAGCACAATGCAGAGCCATAAACAAAGAGATTCACGATAGTGGTTCTCCTTGTAGTGGAAGAAGAGGGCTGTAATTGTTGAGTGGCACAGAGATGCCTCCTAGGCATTAGGAATGTCTCATTTCTTTAACTGATGGTGAGTCCAGGGGTGTTTGTTTTATTGGTCATCATGCATTATGTAAATTGTAAAGTTGGTTCTTAATGCATGTTCTGCAACCTAAGAATATTACCTTGAAGTATCATAAATCTTCATTTTTCATTTGGGAAACATGCTTTGAGAAGATAAATAACTGGTTCAAGATGTATCATTAAATGACGGGGTTTTACAATTCTGAAGTGTGCAGTATTTCCACGGAACCCAGTGCCCCTGAATTTCCAATTTTTGGAACCCTGGAATTTTAAATCTCAGGAAACCTTTGAAATTAGACGCATGTAGAAATGATAATATTTAGGACTTTTTTTAAATTAAGAAAACAAAAATGGAGAAACTTAATTTTTTGGTTTTGTTTTTTGTTTTTTATCAAGGAAGTTTTACACTAATGTGGGGTTCAGTGATGAATGGAAACTGAACAGGGCACTGTTGGAAACAGTGGAAAACTGTTGGAAACAATGGAAACTGCATCAGGGCATCTGATGAATGGAAACTCAAAAGAAATGATATATTTTTTTGCAAGGACAACAGCCAAGAATGCACAGCTCACTGGTGGCATGAAGTAGACTAAAAAGAAAATCTCTAGAATCCCAGTCTAGAGCTTTTTCATATGCAAAATAGACTGTGTTTTAATAATATTGTCTTCATTTTTTTTTCCTATTTCATAATCTTGTTTGCCTGGGCGGTGGTGGAGGAGCAGGAAGGAGAACATGAAAAATATGAAGAGCACCGAACAATCTTGTCTCTTCAGCTATTTCTAAAACAAAAGGAAATTTACAGATTAACCTGCTCACGTGAACAGGCCTCAAATATCCTGTTTATCCCAGGTTTTAATATAATGGGTCTTTCATAATTTTCAAGAGGTATGCGGAAATCGTAAAGAGTTATGTCGGCCTGTTAAGGAGGAATGTTTTTTTCTTAGACAGATAAGGATCAGGTTAGTATTTGTGGTGCCAGTAATAAGATAAAATTTCACTTCAAAACTTGAGCTCTGTTGATCTACCTATCCTCATTACATGTAGCCATTTATAGCAGTCAGGGTCAGCGAACTGATCTACCCCAATTACTTACTTTCCTGCCATCTTAAAAAATGCAGTCGTTGCTAGGCAGTGGGCATGACTTTCAACAGCACCTCCAATGAACTGGTCACATGCACAGCAACACAAATGTACCTGCTGGCACAATGCTATATATTTTTAAAAGGAAATAGGCAATTACAAGACATCTTTTATAAAGTCAGGCATTTTAAGTAAATGGTATTTGACCTAAGGTGAAAACCCTATATTTAATTGGAGTATGGAAACCCTTCATTTTTTCCCTTTGCCCCACTCATATTTATTTTTTCATAGAGTTCATGGCAAAAATGTATTCCAAGCAGCAGAATACACTTTTCTCTGACCTTCTTCTTTTCTTGCTGTTAACTTTAATAATAATTATTCCAAGTTTTGAAAAGTGCCATATTTGGTCCTTGGCCAACACTGACATTTATTTTAGGAAATAAAAGAAATTTTTCGATTTATGCATCTGTATAACTTTAATATTTATTTTGTTAAGACATTTTCAATGAAGAAATTTTTCTTAGGACAACACTTCTTATCAATATCCTTCAAATTATGTAAGTTTAATTTCTCCAAGTCCAAAATGCAAGGCTGGATTTTCAGATAAGGGCTTTAATAATAAGTCAGGATTCTGTCTGTGTAATAAGATAGAAGTTCTTGGATTGCATGCCATTCAACAATCTCACTACACAGATCTGAAACTTGAAGCCTAGAGCAGGTATGAACTTTGGCAAAAAGAGACCACACCTGTTCCAGCTTCTAGTAAAATAAATCACAGTTGTAGAAAGAGCTGACCATTAGTAGTAAGAGAATACCCTTCAGTGCACTTTCTACTATTCAAAGTGAAAATCAAAACAGCAGCTCCCATCTGCATATCTTCACTCATGTGCAAGTTTTTGTTCGTTTGTTTTTATGATAGCTACTTCTGAAATAGGACACATAATGATACTCATACTACTTTCTTGTTGTCTTAGCACTGTCAACTAAAAGCCTTTACAATATATGGGTAATAGTCACGGTACTTAGATATCCTGAGAGTGAATGTGTTACAGATGTAAAGTACTGTGTTGTTATTTGGGATTCAGACTTGGCCAATATATATCCCTAATTCAACTCTTCAATGGTAATGGTAACCAACTGGAGAATGTAGTGACAGGATGAGAAATAGATGAGGATTTTATATTTTTGGTAATGCTACCTATTGTATTTCATAGTGATCACCAGTGAGGTTATACAGCTTTATCTTTCTCTTGGACATTTCTTTAAAAGAGATGGTGATAGAGGCCAGAAATAATTCATGAACCATAGAACAGTTAATTTCACTCAAACATGACTTAGGCTAAGACATTAAGCAGGATCATTCTCAAAATAAACCACATTTTCCCATTCCAAGGAGCAATTTCATTAAAAAGAGACTGAATCGTTAGCATAAACCAATCTATCACAGTAACCATTCAGGAGCTGTGCCTCAAACACATCAAAGTTAATAAAGGCATATTATAAAATGAAATGGTAAAAAAAATTGCATGGCTCTTTCATTATATTCATGATTGAGCATTTACATGATTGCTATATGAATCATTCTTTTTAATATGTCTGCTATTATAGCTGGTACATTAAAAAATCCATATATATATAGATAATTCCACTACATCACATACCTAGGTATTAAATCACACAAAAATTAATGTCAAATGCTAACACCATCAATAAGAAAAAGGCTAGAATGTGAATAAATTATACTTAAATTTTAAAAAAGTCATTTGTATCTACAGACAGTGATTAATAGGTATAAGTGAAAGAAAATGTATAGACAAGACAGGCTAATTTTTTTGAAAGTTTCCTCATACAATTTGCTTTTACCCCTTTCCATCCCTCATTGTATTGGGTAGGCTGTCTTATTTCACTAAATAGGAAATTTAATATTTAACAAAATCTAGGTATTTTGCTCTGCTATAATTCATTATTTCTTTGGTCTTAATTATATGTTATTATAAACTTTGTCACAATGATTAAAAGCATTCTTGTTAAGTTACTTAAGCATTACACTTGATCGTCATCAGAGAAATTTCTTGAGGTTCATTGCCTAAGAGAATGTTCTTGCCCTATTGATGTCCCCTATAATTCTTATTTCAAGGGCTCAGTCACAGGAACTTTACTGTTGGCATAATTTTCTTCTTTTAAAACAGACTGGCTCATCCCCAAACCCGTAGCTCTTTATACAGCATGTTCGAAAGTTTGGATGAAAGTCAGAATGTCAATGTATTTATTGGCAAAATGACAACAACCTGTCACCTTTTCTGTAGCACTTTCATTTTCTATAAGGGATTCAGTATGATTTCGTTTGTCTTTTTAATTTATTTTGTGAGAGCCATTTAGAGAAACAAAATGAATAGAATTTTAAATTCTCAAAGATCCCCAAAGAGGATTGGATCTTTTTATATTTTCCACCAGGTATAAGTAAAATTACTATCTTACTCTTAGAGAAGTCACTCTATTGAGTAAGCCAGATTATTGACCCCATTTAAAACACAGGAACTTCTATTATACTTCCTGGTGACCTAAGTTTTTAGGGTGATAACTCAAGACATATAAGTTTGCTTTTGCCTGTATTTATCTAAAGGGTATGTCAAAACTTTTTTCAAAGTAGTACATAAACAGACATTATGTTAGGTAGAAGTGGGCATATATAGCAGTGAGAGAGTCTTGGCCTCTGCCCTCAGTTTATTCTGACTTTTGGGGGAAATAAAAAATGTAACTAGTAATTAACAGTAGAGTGTGAGTGTTTTTATAGTAAGAGGGCAGAGTATTCTAGGAAGACGTATGAAGAGGTGAAGCTAACTTAGTCCAAAGGTGTTGGAAAAGTCCACTGAAAGGAATTATTTTGCTAGGGATAATCTGAATGGTAGTAGGAACTAGGTAAATAGGGGAAGGAGTAAGAGAAAGAGTTTGTAGGTGGAGGAGACATTGAGGGGAAGCCCAGGCTAGAGAGAGCTTGGCAAATCTCGCAGAGCCAAACAAGTCTGGTATGTCTGGAGAGCATCCCAAAAGAAGGCATGTGAGATGTTGGGCTAGAAAGGCTTTGTAAATTATGTTAAAGGTAGCAGGAAGCCATTGAAGGAAAGGTGAAGTGATCACTATGTTGCTTAGTGGGGCCATTCTTAGCTGTGGAGACCAAACAGCTAAATGACCAAGCATTGTGATCATTCACCCTTATCAGGATAAAAGTACCTGCCTACAATTCACTTTAATATATTTACTTATTTATAAATTATAGAGCTGTACTTTGTTGGCCAATATCTCAAGATCTAATGTGCATTTAGGCTGAAGTTCATTGGTAGTGATAATAGCAATAATAGGTAATTTCAGATTTTATCTAATTTGTTGTCAAATTTGATTAGATCATCATTGCTGGTTTCTCCCTGGTAATGTAGCTAGGAAAAAGCTAGATTTAGAATTGTGTGCTTTGATATTTTCTAATTCTTTGCTTGTGATATGACTGTTAACATTAACTCAAAAATTTTTTTAGGAATTTTTAAAAAATCATACGTCCTATTTTTTGAAGATTAAGACTTCATGATATAAATTATAAATCCACGTAACCAGGCACACACTGTAGAACACTGAAAGTGAGTTCTGACTTTAGGGGCCACTATCCTTGTAGAATTTCCAGGCTTTCTCAAGATACCGTTACTTTCCTATGCAACATCTTGATAAATGACTTGAAGATTGCTTATGAGTACTAAATCAATACCAGATTCTCAATAATTTAAGGCATTACTTCTTTCTTATTTTTTTTCAACTACAAATCATTATAAATAAAAGTTAGAATATTTTCTTCTGGAGGTGCAGTGAATTGTACTGGATAGGGGAATGCACAGTTCCCAGCTTAAAGACAATTGGGATAGAGAATTTAACGGAGGGAAGCAACCTCAGAGGTAGGGAAAGAAATAGAAAGCAGTCTCTAGCTACAAAATAGTTAGATATTGAGTGAGTAATGGCAGAAGGAATGAAGAGAAATGGAGAGGTTTACAACGTAGAATGGGGAGGAAAGGTTTGATATCTTTTTGAAAACAAGTTAATCCTTAGACACATTCAGTTTCCTTATCTTCAAGATTTTATTACCTTTAATCAGATCATCAAAGACATACTTGTCAAAGACTGTGACTGAACCAACTATAACATAATTACCAGAAGTGATAAATATGCATATTTTTGTGTCCTACTTTAGTTCTACTGACATAGACATTTTTAGGGTATCACACAAGATTTTTTTTTTTTTTTTTTACAAGATGAATTTTAAGCAAACATTTCAGGTGAACCTGAGGCATATTTGAGTTGTTGATCTAAATAGAACTTGGAGTAAACTTCTATTGTAGAACCAATGGGGGTTCACATTGCATTTGAGAACTATGCATCTACCACATGCCTTCTAGAATAAGAGCTGTTTTATCAAGTTAGCTAGTTGTTTTTCCTGAGAGTTCTCTAAAATTGAAGGCCTTCTCCTTCAAACTCTAGAGAACTTGGGGAAGATTTGTTTTATATAAAGACTTTCAGGGGCACCTGGGTGGCTCAGTGGGTGAAAGCCTCTGCCTTCAGCTTAGGCCCTGATCTCAGAGTCCTAGGATCAAGCCCCACATTAGCAGGGAGCCTGCGTCCTCCTCTCTCTCTGCCTGCCTCTCTGCCTACTTGTGATCTCTCTCTGTCAAATAAATAAATAAAATCTTTAAAAAAAAGTTAAAAAAAATGAAGACTTTCAATAACCAAATAACTTAAAAACAGGGGCATAGTCTTGGGAGTTAGCTATTATTATCATTATTACTATTATTTGATAATACCTGTTACCGTGTAGAATTTTACATAAGGCAAAACTAACAACTCATTGATGTGTCACTAATGCAAATGAAATACTAGCAGGATTGTTTAATACAGCATGTTCAGTGCGGCTACAACTCTGTATGTTACAATTTAAAAACATGGTTGTTCAGATATATTTACACACATTTTTTCCCTGATAATGGTGATTTCATTTGTATCTGCCCTCCCACGGTTTGAGGTTTCTAAATTATGCCAATGATCAAATGAGCCCAACCTTTAAAAGTACAATGAAATTGGGGTGCTTGGGTGGCTTAGTTGGTTAAATGTCTGCCTTCAGCTCAGGTCATGATCCCAGGGTCCTGGAATCGAGCCCCACCTCACACTCCCTGCTTAGTGGGGATCCTGCTTCTCCCGCTCCCTCTGCTGCTCCCCCTGTTTGTGCTCTCTCTCCCTCTCAGACAAATAAATAAATAAATAAATAAATCTCTTAAAAAATGAAATGAATGAAAATACAATGAAATAAAAATTAAAATTTTTTTTAACTTTCCTTCACACACTTGAACGTTACAGAAACAAACTTCAGTAATAAATTCATCTGCACTTGCATTTATCCACTTGCTCCATATTTACCAAATTTAAGGTGGTAAATCCTGTGTGCCATGGTGTGGATTTCTGGAGAAGGTGAAAGAGCTTAGTCATGCTTGAAAGTGTTGAGTGGGACTCAGCTTCACTTGATTGTTTTTGGAGAGCAGTTTGAATTGTTTTGGAATTAATTATGAACTACTTAGTTGCAAATGCCTCAAACACAAGCCCACTGGAGGTCCTTTGAAAATTCAGAGCTAAATCTCCAAAGCCTTTAGCTTGATTTTAACTCAGAGAATAATATCTGAGTACATGAATACCATTTTTCTCAGGTTGGCCTCTCAACCCATTCTTAATGGGATTAAAGAGGTCATAGTAAAAGGGAGGACTTCAGAGTAATTGCTGCCTGAGTTTGACACTCCCAGTACCACTTAACCGCCTGTGAAACTTTGTGCAAGTTCATTTATACTCTCTGTCCTAAGCTTCAACTTCGAAGATGGCTGTTGTGATTATTAAATTCTTAGTGTTTTTACCATAACCATTAATATATGAAGTCTGACTCAAGTAAGTGTTGTGAAATATTGTGCAAATATTTCAGGAAGCAGAAAGGGATAGTGAAGGAGGGTGGGGGTTGGGGAGGTCGATTTCCGCTTCCAGAAGGCTCCCTTCAGGAAAGAGCCCTGCACTGCTGGGACAGAGTCTGCCCTGGGGCAGCGCAAGAACAACACAAAATGTGTTCTTTGTCTGGAGAATAAGAGGGAGGAAGAGAAGAGAAAGGACGAGATTAGAAGTGCGACTGTATACAAGATAAACTCAGTCGCTACAGGGTATTTTTTTTTTTTAATTTTTAAATTTATTTTCAGCGTAACAGTATTCATTGTTTTTGCACCACACCCAGTGCTCCATGCAATCCGTGCCCTCTCCAATACCCACCACCTGGTTCCCCCAACCTCCCACTCCCCCCCTTCAAAACCCTCAGATTGTTTTTCAGAGTCCATAGTCTCTCATGGTTCACCTCCCCTTTCAATTTCCCTCAACTCCCTTCTCCTCTCTAACTCCCCTTGTCCTCCATGCTATTTGTTATGCTCCACAAATAAGTGAAACCATATGATAATTGACTTTCTCTGCTTGACTTATTTCACTCAGCATAATCTCTTCCAGTCCCGTCCATGTTGCTACAAAAGTTGGGTATTCATCCTTTCTGATGGAGGCATAATACTCCATAGTGTATATGGACCACATCTTCCTTATCCATTTGTCCGTTGAAGGGCATCTTGGTTCTTTCCACAGTTTGGCGACCGTGGCCATTGCTGCTATAAACATTGGGGTACAGATGGCCCTTCTTTTCACTACATCTGTATCTTTGGGGTAAATACCCAGTAGTGCAATTGCAGGGTCCTAGGGAAGCTCTATTTTTAATTTCTTGAGGAATCTCCACACTGTTCTCCAAAGAGGCTGCACCAACTTGCATTCCCACCAACAGTGTAAGAGGGTTCCCCTTTCTCCACATCCCCTCCAACACATGTTGTTTCCTGTCTTGCTAATTTTGGCCATTCTAACTGGTGTAAGGTGGTATCTCAATGTGGTTTTGATTTGAATCTCCCTGATGGCTAGTGATGATGAACATTTTTCCATGTGTCTGATAGCCATTTGTATGTCTTCATTGGAGAAGTGTCTATTCATATCTTCTGCCCAATTTTTTATATGATTGTCTGTTTTGTGTGTGTTGAGTTTCAGGAGTTCTTTATAGGTCCTGGATATCAACCTTTTGTCTGTACCGTCATTTGCAAATATCTTCTCCCATTCCGTGGGTTGCCTCTTTGTTTTGTTGACTGTTTCCTTTGCTGTGCAGAAGCTTTTGATTTTGATGAAGTCCCTAAAGTTCATTTTCGCTTTTGTTTCCTTTGCCTTTGGAGACATATCTTGAAAGAAGTTGCTGTGGCTGATATCAAAGACGTAAAGGATCTGTACTCGAGGAACTACAGAACACTCATGAAAGAAATTGAAGAAGACACAAAAAGATGGAAGACCATTCCATGCTCTTGGATCGGAAGAATAAACATTGTTAAAATGTTTATACTGCCTAGAGTGATCTATACTGCCATTCTGATCAAAATTCCACTGGTATTTTTCAAAGAGCTGGAGCAAATAATCGAAAAATTTGTATGGAATCAGAAGAGACCCCGAATCACTAAGGAAATGTTGAAAAACAAAAATAAAACTGGGGGCATCACGTTACCTGATTTCAAGCTTTACTACAAAGCTGTGATCACCAAGACAGCATGGTACTGGCATAAAAACAGACACATAGACCAGTGGAACAGAGTAGAGAGCCCAGATATGGACCCTCAACTCTATGGTCAAATAATCTTCGACAAAACAGGAAAAAATATACAGTGGAAAAAAGACAGTCTCTTCAATAAATGGTGCTGGGAAAACTGGACAGCTATATGTAGAAGAATGAAACTCGACCATTCTCTTACACCATACATAAAAATAAACTCAAAATGGATAAAAGACCTCAACGTGAGACAGGAATCCATCAGAATCCTAGAGGAGAATATAGGCAGTAACCTCTTCAATATCAGCCACAGCAACTACAGGGTATTTTGAGGCAAGTTTTCCAAGGAAGATGCCTTGTTCCGGACACTCCAGCTACTGAACCATCCTACAAAATGGTAGTGTCTCCTTCTCTGGTCTCAGTAGTCCTTAGCCAAGTTTAGCTGTTGAACCAATCCTCTGCTTCTAAACCTATTTACATGCTCATATTTTGAGTTTAGATAAAAGAAAAGAGTAGTTTTTTCTGACAATCCTCTCACCTCCTCTCTTACATCTTCTATTATTTCTTCTTAATAGACTTATTCCACTCACACTACAACTATGCTTTTGTATTTCTACTTTTTATTTATTCTTTATTTTTAAGCTTTTATTTAAATTCCAGTTAATTAACATACAGTGTACTATTAATTTCAGGTATACAACACCTGTGATTCAACACTTCCATACAACTCCTAGTGTTCATCACAAGTGTCCTCCTTAATCTCCATCACCTATTACCCCATCCCCCAACCCACCTCCCCTCTGGTGACCATGGGTTTGTTCTCTATTTAAGAGTCTATTTCTTGGTTTGCATCTCTCTCTCTCTGTCTCTGTCTCTCTCTCTCTCTCTTAATTTTGTCCTCTTGTTCATTTGTTTTGTTTCTTATATTCCACATATGACTGAAATCATACAGTATTAATCTTTCTCTGACTGGTTTTTGGTGCAATTGTGAAAGGATTCAATTCCTTGATTTCTCCTTCTGCTGCTTCATTACAGGTGTGTAGAAATGCAACAGATTTCTGGAGGTTGATTTTGTACCCTGTGACTTTACTGAATTTGTGTATCAGTTCTAGCAGTTTTTTGGTGGAGTCTTTCAGGTTTTCTATAAAGTGTATCACATCATCTGTAAATAGTGACAGTTTTACTTTTTCCTTGCTGATTTGGATGCCTTTTCATGTTTCTATTTTTTAAAAGTAAAAACTTCTATCCTCTTTGTCTTTTCAAATTAATGATTCACTTGCCTGCTTTTTCCCCTTTTTCAAATTAATGATTCACTTGCCTGCTTTTTCCCCATTTTCAAAATGCACAACCACAGCAACAGTTCTGAAGACTCCAGCCCGGTTTCCTGCTCCACTTCTCACCTTTCCATGACTAAGCCTCCTGCATTCTAACTTTCCCACCACAGTCTGTTGACAGTACTTCTCCCTTCCAAATCTAAGGTTCCCTTCTCATACCTTGTCCCACATGACTTCAGTAAAACTTTTGACCCTACTCGTTATCTTCTTGAAGCCTCCTCTTGCGTTGATTTTGAGTTAACATACTGGGTTAACCACTGGTTCTCCTTCTACATCCCTATTTCTTTTTCTCTCCCAAGTTTCTTTCACTGGCTTCTCTGCCTTTTTAAGTTGTCTTTCTCCAGTATCCCATCCTCTGTCCTCAAAGCATAATTTCAACAAAGCATAATTTCAAATTACTATTCTAAACTTCTTTTTTTTTAAAGATTTTATTTTTTTATTTATTTGATAGAGAGATCACAAGTAGGCAGAGAGGCAGGCAGAGAGAGAGGGGGAATCAAGGTCCCCACTGAGCAGAGAGCCCGAATGTGGGGCTTGATCCCAGGACCCTGAAATCATGACCTGAGCTGAAGGCAGAGGCTTAACCCACTGAGCCACCCAGGAGCCCCAAACTTCTTTATCTATCTTAAAGTTTCATCGTATATTCCCAGTCTACTTACTAGCTATGACAATTAGTTCTCTCTCTCCCCTTCTCCCATCATCACCTGGGCTACAATTATAATTACAATTACCTTATAGTCTTCAACAGTCCTAAGAACATCACAAGATTTAATCTTTCTCAGTTTCTACCTTTAATTATGTTTTCCTCTTGCCTGAAAGGTCCACCTTTTGCCTATAGGCTTGGCAAACTCTTAATTAAAGAGTTAAAGAAGACTTTTCTGGTGTTTTTAGTAGGATGGTCCCTTCCCTGACATGAAAGAGATGTAAGATCTTTGTTCTCTGTGCTTCCACATCTTCATTCTTTTCTACTTGTGTAGCACCCATGACATTGTATTATGGTTAATTACATAAGTATATTTTCCTGTGCTACAGTTTTAGTTCCTTATGGTAAGGGCTTTGTTGCACTCATTTTCTTATCCCTAGGAACCAGAATAGTATCCTAACATATGATGGTTTAATCAAAACATGTATTCACCTATATCTTATATGTGTGTTGGAAATTAGATAGGCATTAGCTTTTGCATACTATGATACTTAGAGACAGGAGAAACAATATAAATTAAATTTTTGATGTTAGTATATTTTGGATGGATTTGATTAAATTCCACAAACATTGACTGTGTAGTACCACTTAATTAGTAAAATGGCATTCATATTAGATTTAAAAATAGAAACTCAAGGAAGAAAAATGAAATTTGCTTCAGGAAAGATGAACGTATTATAAACATTTAAATCAGATTTACAGTTATTCCTGTATTTCAAAGTCCATTAAATTACACATTTTATTAGCTATTAGATCAAATTTAGCTCATTAGACTTTAATCTGACACTTCAGTAAGTATCTGGCTATTTTAATCACTTATACTTTCATGAATATCTTGTCTTTCAATACAGTAAGTACAACAGAAGCTATTTTTTAGACATTAAGTTTTTTTTTTAAATTGTGTGTCTGTGTTTGTGTGTGTATAGTTTACATTTTTCCACAATTCCCTCATTCTTTACAGATCATCTGGTTTACATTCTCGTTACTGAAACTACTGAAATTGCTCTTCTTTAAATTAAATAAACACATATACAAAAAAGTGCACAAATAATAAGGTCATAGCCTGATGAAATATCATAAAATAAACACACACCTACATAACCTGCACTTAGGTTATAAAATAGGACATTACTGGCACCACAGAAACCACTCTTATGACCCTTCTTAACCACTAATGTCTTTCTGTTCCCCAAAGATAATCACCATCATGACATCTCAGACTTTAGGCTAGTTTTGAAACTTCCATAATTTAAGCCTTACAGGGTGAACACCATGGAGATGCACTGCTTAAATACCCCTTCAAAATGTCTCCCCGTCAACTGCCAGGAATGTGGTTTGCTGACAGCCTCTGGTTGGGAGCTTCTGCATGGTCTGCTTCATCTTTTGAGCCAAGGCCATTCTATTTTTGGTGATCCTCTGTCAATGACCAAGTCTGGTGGCCATAACTTAAAGATATGTTCTTCGTAGAGTTTCCCTAAGACAATTACTGAACAAACTGGTGGCCCAAGAACCTGGCCATTTCTACCCAAAGTAGATTGTGCTAACTGCCAACCTGCTCTAGAACTCCCTATTGGTCTGGCAGAAATGGTCAGATATGCATCTTGCTCTGACAACTCCCTTACTCCCTTTGTTTATTCTGCTTCCCATCTTTCCCTTTTCATGGTATTACACCCAGGAAACCTTTTGACATATAATCTACTTTTGTCTCTTTCATTTTGTTCAGTATTATCTTAGCGATTTTTATACTCCTGGTGATGGACATTTGGATTATTACAAATAAATATGCTATAAACATATGTACATGATTTTTTTTGGACATATGTTTCCAGTTCTTTGGGAAAATTTATGCTTATGAGTGGAATTGTTGAAACATATGAAGAGTACCAGTTCCTTCAGATCCTTGCTAATATTTTGTATTGTCAATCTTTTTGTTTCTAGACAGATGAAGGGATATTTCATGGTGGTTTTAATTTGTATTTCCCTACTGACCAGTAACGTTCAGCACTTTTTAATATGTTTATTTTCCATTTTTCTGTTTCTATTTAGGTATTTCATCCATTTTTATTATATTGTTTGAATTTTAATTTTTAAGTAGAAGAAGTTATGTATTCTAGGCACAAATCCTTTGTCAAGTATATGTATTGTGAATATTTTTGCCAGTATATTTTCCTATTGATTTTCTAATTTTTAATGTACAGATGTTTAATTTTTGATAAAGCCCAATATATTAATTTTTCTTTTCAATTAATATTTTTTTGTGTTCTAAGATAACCATGTCAACCCTAGGTCATGGAGACATTCTTCTAAGATTTTTTCTAGAAGCTTTATGACTATAAGTATTATGTTTAGACATATCATCTATTTCAAATTAATATATTGTGCGTCAAATAAGGTAGAAATCAAATATCTGTTGAAAAAATTATAATAACTTGTGGTTTTCTGAATTTCTCTTTGAGTTATGGAATAAAAGTCATACCTAATTTTATGTTAAGAGGTAAAATTGAGTTGAGAGATAGAGAAAGCATTCAACAGATTAATTCTCGTTAATACTTAAACGTCTCCAAAAAGGAAGACATACACAAATACACTACACACATACTCATTATATACATGCATTGTAAAAAGGACAAGTAAGTTGATTGGTTACAAGGCAAAATGTAGTCTGTTCTCAAGTAAGCTGACTAAAGAAATGAGGGCAATCCTGAGAACTCTGGGGGCATGGAAAATGTGAGGAGACCATGTAACACACTCTGCCAATTTAACCAGGGGTTCAAATAGAAAAGATGCAGAAAAAAGGCATTGACAACATCACTCTTTAAAATGACTATATTGAGTTTCAAAGATCTTATTTATTTTCAAGCTTAAAATATAGTAGAAGACTTCCAAGTGAATAAACTATCTCCAGCTTGGGGCTCAGAGATACATAAAAGTCTAAAATGGGAGGAGGCATTTTGATTTAAAGATTTGAAGACTAATAGAAAATCAGGGCCTATTCATTTTGAAATTACGCTTTTAAGAATTTCTAACTTTTCACCTAAAGGCAGCTTATTTATTTTCAGATTAGAGCATTAAAAAGTCTTAGGGTCTATCCTCTCACCTTTCTATTCAAGAATTTCCTTTTACAGATCAAAGAAAGAATAATGTATCTCCTGCCTTTGATAAAAAACATGCTGTTGCTTTGTCATCACATAGACAAAGAACACGAGATCAAAATAATTGGGAGCAAATCCCCTTGGACAACTGCCATTTCCAACCTGAAACACAGTGGCTGTGATGAGAAAGAAAGAGAGTTAGGAAATATTTGTGTGAAGAATCACCCTCATTAATCGTGGTCCCTCAAAATTCTCTATATTTAGAGCTGTCTTTTGAATAAACAATGAGAATTTCAAAGCAAGAATTGGCAAAATCAGTTTTTGTGTTTTGTAGATACAGAATGAAAATATTTCAGGTCTTTAGAAGAATTGTCTTCCCCAAATGCAGGATATTATATGCTTATGCTATATGCAAATTTATATTATCTTTATGAATTTTAGAAAGTTGATTCTGCCAAATCAGTTTTTTTTTTTGATAGAATACTCCCTAAATTCAAATTAAGAATACAATGTAATGATAAAGCTGTATAACAGAATAGAGTATGGGTATCTGGTTTCAAACTTTTTTTTTTTTTTTTTGCTTCTGCAACAAAGCTGGGGAAAAATTAAAAAATAAAAGCAATTGAAGTTATTGGGCTAGCTCAATAGTAACCTTCACTATTTAATTCAGTTATTTTCAATTTTTTTGTAGCTTGAGCTTCAGAGACCAGAAAGGAAATGCTAGAATATAGTTTTGGGGGTAGAAATCTTTTTTGGTTGTTGTTTAAATTTGTGGGAAAATCACTTTATAATTTTTTTACATGTAGGGAATCACTTTGAACTTTGTTATTTTTTTCTCCTTTTTCAATAAGGAGATACAATTTTTAAAAAAATGTTAAATTCTGTATTTTGAAAATATAAAATTGTGCCTAGAGAAGAAAAAGCCATCAGTACAAAGATGTGGGGACTTAAGAGCAAGGAATTAGTAGGAAAATGTGATGAGATGGAATAATTAGAGTAAGCTGGTAATTAGAGGCTGCTAAGGCTTGAAAGGGGAGAGCAGAAAAGGCTGGTAATCAGCATTTACCTCGGCAGCTGCCCTGTGCAGTGCAGAAAGGAAGAGCTGACATCAGAGCTCAGAGTGAGTTCCTGGTCCTAAGAAAACATTCATGTAAACAGTGTTTGGAACCTGGCCCTTCAGAAGTTATACGTGCCAAAGTCAAATGCTTTGTCACAATCACGTTTCAGTTAAAGTTTGTGCGACAACTTTTGACATGAATCACAAAGTTATATAGGCAAAGTACATTCCTTAAGATTTATTTCTAATTTATATCCTTACTCCTTTTGAGTGCAAGGATCACTGATATTTATCATATTACTTTAGAGACTATTAAGCATAAACACATCGCTGCTCACTCAACTTATGCATAAGAACATTAAACCTAACCTGTGCACAGGGCACCTTGACACAGAGCATTCCATTCATCCGGAGGTTGTTGTTCATTTGTAGGATGAGAAGTTTGAGGAGAAAGGGCCAGACTTGCAAATCTAAACTTGTTAAATGTTGGCATGTCTTAGGAGGAAGTCGAGATGTTTTTGGAGAGGTTCACAAAACAAGCTTGAACTACCCATGACATGAGCAAGCTAATGCGTTGTCGGTTCCATTTACTTGTTCGACAAATATTCACTGAGTGCGTCTGTGTCAGAAAGTGGTCAAGACTCTGGAGACACAGCAGTGACATAAATGACAAGGCCCTCTGCCTTTAGAAAGTTCCCTTTCTACATACGGAATAATGGGTTTCAACTTCATTCTGAACTCCTGAGAAGAAGGAGATCAAACAGAACTTAGAGGAGTTATGTAGGGCTTGGGAAGGTAGAGGAGAAGATGTTATTAGACAAGGAACTCCAGAAAGAGCACTAGATGGTGAAGAGACAGGGCTGTGGGGAATGAGCGAGCCACAGAGCCGAGCAGGGAAGGGAGACCGAGTGTGAAGTGCCATCCTGAAAATGTCTATAGCTCCCATGCAAAATAAACCCTAGGGCCACTTTGACACTAATTTCACACAATTAGAGAATACTAGAATCAATACAGGTTTTTAGAAAACTGCTTAGAATATATCAATATTAACAATGTCTTAATATTAAATATTAATATGTTTTAAATATAAAATTGGCATAGTCCATTATTAAGGAAAAAGTTCATTTTTTAAGAAATGTTACATTAAGCTCCCATGATCATTTTCTTTTTTTTTTTTTTAAAGATTTTATTTATTTATTTGACAGAGAGATCACAAGCAGGCAGAGAAGCAGGCAGAGAGAGAGGAGGAAGCAGGCTCCCTGCTGAGCAGAGAGCCTGATGTGGGGCTCGATCCCAGGACTCTGAGATCATGACCTGAGCCGAAGGCAGCGGCTTAACCCACTGAGCCACCCAGGCGCCCCAACCCATGATCATTTTCATGCAAATTAGAAAAGAATATTAATATGTCTTGTTCAAAAAGTAAAAGTTAATGTTATATAAAATGGGGATAATTTCAATAAACTTGAACAATTTAATTTTATTAGAATGTATCTTTGAAAAGCAAAGCATATCCATGCTGTCCTGGTTAGTTTTATGTAAATTCTCTAGCTTAGAAAAGCCTCTTTAAACTCTGCTTTTTGACCTTATCGTGGGCAGATTAATAGAGAGAAGGTAGTTATAAGGAAAGTGTAAATAGCTGACTTCAACTTTTTATGCTTCAAATAATTGTATCTCTGCCTTTCCATAAATTTGAGGAGATATTTTGTGAATAACTGTCTCCTGTGTTATGTTTTTCTTAAACAACAAACAGATTTTGTTCTAAGAAAAGCATTCCTAGGGGCACCTGGGTGGCTCAGTAGGTTAAAGCCTCTGCCTTTGGCTCAGGTCATGATCCCGGGGTCCTAGGATCGAGCCCCACATCGGGCTCTCTGCTCGGCAGGGATCCTGCTTTCCCCTCTCTCTCTCTCTGACTGCCTCTCTGCCTACTTGTGATCTCTGTCTGTCAAATAAATAAAAAAAATATTAAAAAAACAAAACAAAACAATAAAAGAAAAGCATTCCTAGTTTTCTTCTTTCATCGTATATGAAAGCAGATCCTCAAGCACAATAGGTGTATTGATCTCAAAACCCTCCTATTTGTATCAGCCTTATTTGGAAAATCTTTGAAAAGATAAGAATTATTATTATAATAAACACTTTACTTTATTGATGGTCATCTTCTTACATCTTAGTTTTTGAAGAATATTTTCTAAGTAAGTTCACTTTTGCTAAATTCCACATTTTAAGACGGCTAACACGGGAGTACGTCTCAAGATTTAAGTGGTTCTTTTTTTTTTTTTTTTAAGATACCAAGTTTTGCTATAATTATATATAATATGGTAAATGGAAGTACCCCAAATGATCAATGTAATTGCTGCTGGCCTTGTTGAGATTTAGAATTTGGTGCCATAGGAAATAAAATGTAATTGAAAATATGTGATTAGGGAAATAATAATATCGGGAGTACGTCTCAAGATTAAAGTGGTTCTTTTTTTTTTTTAAGATACCAAGTTTTGCTATAATTATATATAATATGGTAAATGGAAGTACCCCAAATGATCAATGTAATTGCTGCTGGCCTTGTTGAGGTTTAGAATTTGGTGCCATAGGAAATAAAATGTAATTGAAAATATGTGATTAGGGAAATAATAATATCTTTTTAGAAGTGTTTGAAGACAACTAATCCTGCAATACCACATTAGGTGAATTGGAGAGAAGAAAGGAAGACCAATCAGAAAACAAATAGGACAGCAAATATGGGTGGTAATCTATGATACATATATATGTTTTAGATAAAAATGTGCTTTAAACAGCTTAGTCAGTTTAGGTGATATTGAGAGCTGCTGAAAATACCTTTGGTAAGTGTATAAATATGTCCAAGGAACCCCTCATCTCTATTGTTATATGATTGTAAGATGAAATAGAGAAAAAATCTCAGGTCAAAAGTTACTTTATGTATAGTTTAGTCACTGCATTTTTGTCCTTTTAGTTGTCTAATAATAATTATAAATATGTATAAGGATGATATATATGTGAATATATAAAATAATCTAAGTAGTTGATATTTGCTATTCCCATGGAATTATGTAATTCACATTGTTCATCTAAAGCACCAGTAGGTTTCACTTACCACGTATCAGCTATGGTGCTGAGATGCTGGGTATTTGAAACACCAAGCAGATTGTGTGAGACACAGATAAATACAAATATGCAATTAAACGTGTGTATAATCATGAATTGTGGTAAGGGTGATAAAGAAAATCATAGGATGTTATGAAATAGAATGCTTAGAGAGACTTTCTTAGGAAGGGATGATTGAGCTACCATTGGAAGATTCGATAGGAGTGAGTAAGTGAGGAATAGGGGTGGTGGTAGTGATGGGGAAGGGCACCAAATGTTCCAAAAGGTGTTCAAGACTCTAGACTATTAGTTAAGCTGAAAAAACAAACAAACAAACAAACAAACAAACCAACAAACCCCAGACTACCTGGAACATGGTAAGTGAGAGGAATCACAACAGAATTTGAAGAGATGGTTGCCAGATCATGCAATTTCTTTAGGCAACAGTAAATGTCTGGAATTTATTAGAAGCTATTCAGGGTTTTCAGTACGGGAGTGATATAATCCTGTAAAGTAAAGAGATTTCCTTTACTAAGAAAAGAATGGATTGGAGGTTGAAAACATTAGATGTAGAAAGATAAGTGAGTTGGCTGGGTATTTACCCTAAAGATACAAATGTAGTGATCCAAAGGGACACGTGCACCCGAATGTTTATAGCAGCAATGTCCACAATAGCCAAACTATGGAAAGAACCTAGATGTCCACCAACAGATGAATGGATAAAGAAGATGTGGTATATAGATACAATGGAATACTATGCAGCCATCAAAAGAATCATTTGCAATGATGTGGATGGAACTAGGGTATTATGCTTAGTGAAATAAGTCAAACAGGGAAAGACAATTATCATATAATCTCTCTGATATGAGGAATTTGGGAATCAGGGCAGGGGGGTTGGGGAGTAGGGAAGGAAAAAATGAAACAAGATGGGATTGGGAGGGGGACAAACCATAAGAGACTTTTAATCTCACAAAACAAACTGAGGGTTGCTGAGGGGTGGGAGGTAGGGAGAGGGTGGTTGGGTTATGGACATTGGGAGGGTATATGCTATGGTGAGTGCTATAAAATGTGTAAACCTAATGATTCACAGACCTGTATCCCTGGGGCAAATATACATTATATATTAATAAAAATAATTAAAAAAAGAAAATTTTAATAAAACTGTCACACTATTTACAAACAAAAATTATGTTAGAATTGAATTATGTCTAAAATATCACATTTTCAAATAATTTATTTTTATGTTCCTTAAAATATATAGAGCAAGGCTATCGATCCAAATTTATTATTGTCAAGAGTTGTTAAAGATTACCTTAAGTTCTGAGAAATCTTTTGAGAAAACCAATTTTTTTTGTATCACCAATCTTTTGCCCAAAGTAAATACACTTTCCACATTTCTCGTGTTCATAGCTAAAGGTTAAAATATTGGATTGCTGAATACATTGATCTTTGATGTGTAAGTTAAATGTCTTGGAGAGAATTTACTCAGGTGGAAAACACATTAATTACAATATTTGGCAAATTTCACATATAAGAAGTAGAGGTGAAAGTTCAGGGCTTATCTCTGAGTTGTGGGCTTGGGCTTTTGTATATGCCTCCTGTATTTTCGCTGCCTTTGGAAAACAGAACACCTGGAAAAGCAGGCAATTACCTTATTATGCTAATGGAGAAAATGAAATTCATTTGCTGTCCCAAATCCACTTTGAAGATTTGTATTATTTGGAGAGTTTACATTATCATATTAAGCAAGACACTGCTTCTAGTAGTTGTCTTCACTCTTTATTTTTGCTTGGGCATTGCCTTCTTTTGCACACTTTTAAGCTGACCCCTAAAATTTCATATTATATTTTTAAAATGCAAAGATATAATTTACACTGTATTACAAATATTGAGACTTTAATATAAATCTGATAAAGTTTTTTTATAACTGTATCCAATGAAATCTAAGAATTGTAATGATTGGTACTCATCAACATGTTTTTTAAAAATATGTAGAAAATATAAAAATAAATGAAAGTACATAGAAAGGTCTTCCCTAATAGCTGGGAAATTTACATTGGTTCTTTGTTTCCTGGAAGTCATATTTACATTCCACTTTCTTAATGGACTTTTGTTTAACTGTAATATAGATTTTTATGGCTGAGAGTATTTTATCAATCACCTTATCATAATTTCTCTGCAGTAAAAATAATGTGTTTATTTTGAAATTTTAAAAGAATTTACTTCTTATGATAAAAAGACTGCAAAACTTTTAAATGGTTAGATTATAATAAGAATTATTAGTAAGTACACACTATTTTGATTTTTATTAAAAGTGCAAAGCAGTATTATTGGAAATACTGAAATGAAATTGACTGGAAGAGATTTTATACTGCTTTGATTAAAGGAGACTGCTGTTAGCAGTATTTCAGTTTCTCTATTTGTTTGATGACCTAGAGATGTTTAGACATTTGACGAATGCAACATAGTTAGGTGGGTGAGTTATAAACATCCTTTCTGGAGGAAGAGAGAAACGGGCCATTATTGATAGTGAGTTGGAAGAGTAGATCCATGGCAAATCAGATCTCAAGTGCATCGGTTTTAGGAAAATGCACTAAGGGAAGGTGGGTGCTCTAAAATTATTAACTCCTTAAACCCAACTCTTTGTCTTGGGAAGTCTCCTGTCTACAGAACACAATTCTCCAGCTGTTGCTAAATTAACCATGTAATTTTCACATTTGCTCTTTTCACTGTGGTTGTTGGTCACAAGGAAATGACTTTCAAAACTGTAATTCTTGTGATGTCACAGAGAAAAGGTGTAAGTATTTTAAAATGCAGGGATTTTGATTTAATACTTCTGGTTCAATTTTTAGGATTTAAAATAGATTAATACTTTTCTCATCTAAGGGAGCAGAAACATATTTTGTTTTAGTGAAAATCATGAACATTATTAAGCTTCCTATAATTTTGCATGAAGAATTATTTTGTTATTTTTTATATTTAATGCTAGCATTGTTCATATCGTATAGAGCTGTGTATCTGTGGCTATGGTTCTTGATTCTCTGCACAGTACTTTTATTCTCCACCTCATTTCACTATCCCACACCTCTCCTCAATCCCCCATTTCATATTTTCCTTGATATAAAAACAATAAGAATGTCTACACATATTGCAGACATACTGTGAAGTGTCATTGATTTTTCTGATTTCCTAAATACTTTGTGTCTTGAAAAAGAGATTATACTTAAATATGGCTTGTTTGTCCTATATGTTTCTTTTTTCAAATTTCAATCTGATCAACATACCTCTTGAATTTTCGCAGATCTCCAATATGTTTGTTGAAATGTTAAAAAAATTTTTGTTCACTAGCTATTACTCAGAGGGGGAAATTTATAGGAAGCCCACTGGGTTTTCCCCAGGTTCACGAGTATAGAAATAGTTAATGGTTATGAAATGAGTGTTTAGAAGATAAAGTATAGAGACTTAAATTCCAACTAATTTAGTGAACTGTAAATTTAACTTTAAAAAGTTCTTTCTATATGGCTTTTGCTTTATCCTTTTCTCCCAATACCCTAATGCAAAACTCTATTTTAATTTAAGATTTTATTTATTTATTAGACTGGGAGAGAGATCACAAGTAGGCAGAGAGGCAGGCAGCAAGAGAGGAGGAAACAGGCTCCCTGCTGAGCAGAGAGCCTGATGCGGGGCTCAATCCCAGCACCCTGAGATCACGACCTGTGCAAAAGGCAGAGGCTTAACCCACTGAGCCACCCAGGCACCCCCAAAACTCTATTAATAAGCAGAAATAAAAATGATCTGATGATCATTTTTACTTCTCTCAGGCTTATTATGTAACTGTATAGAATGGCACAGTTTAAGATAAAACAACATAATATTTTTTAAAAGGAGCAATTGTACTTGCAAATAAGCTCGAGGGCATTCTTGCATATGGTAGTTCTTTGGAATTTAAAGTTAATTCTTAAATAAGATTTAGATATAGGAAAAAATGATGATGCACTACAGAATTCTTAGTAAAGGAAAGGAAAAGCAACTACAATGGTAGAAGTCAAACCCAATTCACTGCATTTTTTTCAGGACAGTGCCCCAATGTGTCACATAAGAGGCAGTCAGGATATATGTCTTAAAGCTAATTGATAGTCATTCCTCTTTCACAACCTATTTCTATATAAATATGAGGAAAATATAATCAAGATGACAACACTAAACTTAAGCAAGACACAGAGAGAGTAATAGCCTAGTAATCAGCAGTTATCGGGGCAGTATGGAAACATTTCTACTGAGAAATTTCCAGGCATTAAAGCCACTGCACAAATAAACATGCAGATAAAAGGAACAAGATCAGCAGTAATAACAGATGACAACTTTTACATTTTATTAGTAACTATTCAACAACAACTATTTTTCACCTTCTTTATCTCATTATTTTAACCAGCAGATGCATTTTGTTTCTGTCTCCACTGAGAAAGATAAATGTTTATTACTAAGAGGAAGGATTTTCACTTTTGTTGTATTTTTAGCTCTGAACACTGCCAATGGCACCGTAAATCTGCCGTGACAAATCCTGGTATAATACCTTAGGTACCCTGCCCTCTTGCCTTCCCACCCAGGGAAACATCATTGGGGCTGATCACAGCAAAACATTGAGGCAATCTTTGAAGCTTTAGAGATTGAGATGAATGGGTTGCACCTAGGGCATGTTTGTGCCAATCCCGGTATTGCCTGCTGTCCAGGTATAATATCCTTTTACTCTCTGGAGTTTCTTCATTTGGGCAATAAATGATATAATCATCCTACTTATAGGTGCAAAGAGGAACATTACCTGGCCCGATTAAATTCAAAATATTTAGAAATCTTTTTTCATAGATTATACTATGTGAGAATTAGTTGAGCAATAAAAATAAATACTAACTATTCTCTAATCTACCAGTATGGCCTCTCAATCTAATTTAAATAAATTGACTTATTTACATATGTATATAAACCCTAAAGAGTTGTTTATTTCAGATCATAAAACAAGACACCACAGATTAGGACACTACTATTAATGTGTAGGGTGGAAAATTTCCCATCCTTTATATTTATGAACAGTCATACACAAGACTCATTTTTTAAATATTTCTGTGATAGCTTTTCAAGAATATGCAGATTTATATTTCCTCATCATCTAAATAGATCCAAGCTCAGAAATGATAAACATGTTTATCTTTTTAAAGGGAATTGTTGTTATTTATATCTTTTATTCACAATTGCTGCTGATTTGTCTCCCAGAATACTATGTATTTTGTTGTATTGAGAGAGTAGAGATTAGATAGGTCTTACTTACTATTCTGTTTTGTACATAGAAGGCTATTTGGCGTAGAGGTGCTCATTAAGTGTTATTTACATGAAGCTTGATAGAAAGTATCATAAATATTACATTCCCTTTAGACTGAGTATATTACATACAATATACTTTATATATTACATATGATATTATAATTATACACATACACACAAACACACACAAGCATTCTCAGGGACATTAAACTTTTACCCTTCCAGTGTAACACTTTGAGTAAGCCCTCAGGCTTTGGGTAGTGTCAACCCATCTAGAATCTTGGTTTTTTCACTTCTTAGAAGTGAAGCTTTTGGCAAATTAACCTCTCTAAATCATGATTTTTTCTACCTTTAAAACAGAGTGGTTGGAAGGATTATGTACTGAAATTCACCTTGAAAGCTAAGCATTGTGTCTGGCAGATTGCAATTTACAGTGGTGCCTGTCTTACTATAAATCTTACTTTATCCTCAGATTTGGTTCCAGTGGGAGTATTTCACAGCCTCACTAAGAAATAGCTTAGTTGTTTTTGGTGCTTTTTCCTCTTAATACTCAAAGGGTGAGCTAAGTGTCAAGAGCTTTCCAAAAGTAAATCTGCCATATTAACAATAAAATAAAAGGCACGAAGTTAAATTTGAATTTCACATAAGCAATTTCTTTTCGTGTAAGTATGTTCTGTACTTTTGTCTGAATACCCTATCCTAAAGGCTACTCCAAACATGCCGTAAGATTCTTCAGTTGTGGTCTCCATCAAGACTTAGACAATGATGGATCAGGATAGGAGAACTCAAATTGGAAGAGCAGAGTTTAGTCATTTATTTGATCTGATATAGTGATATCTGATATAAAGATAAATGACTTTTATTTAATTAATTGGGTATAATCACTGCGATGATAAATTGACTTGAAATAGCCACTGTATTGTGAAATAGAACAACACTTTATACTATTATTAAGGAAAATTAGAAAACTAGAAAGAAATAAAGGTTATTATAACAATATGATCATGGCCAAAGAATAAATGTATTCCTTTAAACAACTATAGAGAATCTAATAGTCTTTATGTATGCTTGAGACTTCAAGATGTACTTTAAAAATTAAGGAGAGATAAAGACTCTCCTTAGATGAACAAAACTTGAGAGAGTTCATCAACTCTACACCTGCTTTATAAGAAATGCTAAAGAATCCTTCAAGTTGAGGGGCGCCTGGGTGGCTCAGTGGATTAAGCCTCTGCCTTCGGCTCAGGTCATGATCCCAGCGTCCTGGGATTGAGCCCCACATCAGGCTCTCTGCTCAGCAGGGAGCCTGCTTCCCCCTCTCTCTCTGCCTGCCTCTCTGCCTACTTGTGATCTCTCTCTGTCAAAGAAAAAAAAAAAAAAAAAGAATCCTTCAAGTTGAAACGAAAAGATGATAAACAGCAACATGAAAACATATGAAAGTATAAAGTTCACTGGTAAAGATAAATATATAGATAAATACAGAATGTTGTAATACTGTATCAATGGTGAATAAAACATTTTTAATGAGATACAGGAGTTAAGGATAAAAGTACAAAAATAGCTATAAAATATGTTAATAGATATATAATAAAAAGATATAATTTGTGACATAAATAATATAAGTGTGTGTGGGGGGAAGAAAAAGTATTATTTTTGTGTATGCAATTGAAGTTAAGAGGTTATCAGCTCAAAATAGATTGTTACAACAACTAGTAGTTGTTGTCATCTTTGTTGTTTTAATAAAAGTCCCATGGACCACAAAGGAATTACTTAGAACCTACACAAATGAAAATGAGAAAGGAGTCAAAGCATGCCAGTAAAGTAAACAAAACATAAAGGAAGACAGCAAAAGAGGGACAAAGGATCTACAAGATTGGCAAAAATCAGCAAATCAATTATAGTAAGTCCTTTATTATCAAAAACTACTTTAAGTGTAAATGAATTAAGCTTCCCTATAAAAAGGCAGACTGACTGAATGGATTAAAAAAAGCAAAGCCAATTACATGTTTTTACAAAAGACTCCTTTTAGATATAAAGACAAAAAGACTTTAAGTCAAAATGGTCACAGAGGACAAAGAAAGACATTATATAATAATAAAAGTCTCAATTCACTAGAAGGTATAATGATTATAAATATATATGTGCCCAACATTATAGCACATTATATGAAGCAAACATTGACACAACTGAAAGGAGAAATAGATGGCAACATAATAATAGTAGGAGACTTCAATATCTCACTTTCAGTAATGGTTAGAACATCAAGACAGAAGATTAATATGGAAATACACGACTTAACAATAAAAGACATACACAGGACATTCCACTCGACAGTAGCATGATTAACATTTGTACCAAGTGCATATGGAACATTCTGTAGGACACATCACATGTAAGATCACAAAACAAGTCTTAACAAATTTGAGAAGTTTGAAGTCATGCCAAGTAACTTTTCTAATCACAATGGAATGAAATTAGAATCAATAGCAGAAATGGAAAATCTATAAATTGTAAATATTAAACATCACACTCTCTTGAACAGCCAATGGATCAAAGAAGAAATCAAAGGAAAAATTAGAAAATATAGTGGGACAAATAAAAATGAAAATGCAAAATCCTAAGACCTATGGGATGCAGCCAAGCAATAATAAGAGGGAAGTTCATACTGGTAATACCAGCATACATTAAAAATGATGAAAAGATTTAAAATAAACAATTTAATGTTACACCTCTAGTAACTGGAAAAGAAGAACAAACTAATCCCAAAGTTAATAGAAGGAAGGAAATAGTAAAGATTAGAGAAGAAATAAACAAAACAGAAAATAGAAAATAACAGAACAAAATCAACAAAATTAGAGTTGGTTTTTCAGAACATCAACAAAATTGAGAAATCTTTAGCTAGACTGAGAAAACAATAGAGAAGACTAAATTAAAATAAAAAATGAGAGAGGGGACATAACAATTGATGCCAAAGAAATGAATATAAGAAACCACTAAGAATATTATATGCTAACAAACTGGATAAAGAAATGGGTAAATTCCTAGAAAAATACTTACTGAGACTGAATCATAAGGAAAGAAAATCTGAACAGACATATAACTAATAAGAAGATTGAATCAGTAACCAAAATGTCCAACCAAAGAAAAATGCATGACTAGATGGCTCTGTTGGAGAATTCTACTGAACACTTAAAGAAGAATTAACACCATTTTCAAACTCTTCCAAAAAAGTAAGGAGAATAGAATGCTTCCAGACTCATTCTATAAGGCCAAAATTACCCTTATACCAAAATCAGACAAAGTCACAAGACAAGAAAACTTCAGATCAATATCCCTGATGAATATAGATGCAAAATCTTCATCAAAATTTTTGCAAACTGAATTCCAGAGCACATTAACAGAATCATACAATATGATTGATTGTGTTTTATCCCTATGATGCAAAGATGGTTCAACATAAGAAAATCAATCAGTGTGACATACCACATTAGCAGAATGAAGTATATTAAAAAAAAATCACATGATAATAGATATTGAAAAAGCACTTGACAAAATTCAACACCATTTTGTGATAAAAACACTCCACAAACCAGGAATAGATGAAAGTTACCTCAACATAATAGAGGTCATATATGAAAAGCCCACAACTGATATTACACTTAGTACTAAAAAATTAAAAGCTATTGCAACAAGTTCAGGAACAAGGCAAGGATGCCCACTCTTATCACTTCTATTCAACACAGTACTGGAAGTCTAAGCTAGAGCAATTAGACAAGAAAAAGAAATAAAAAGCTTCCATGTTGGAAAGGAAGAAGTAAAATTATATCTTGTTTGCAGGTATCATGATCTTTAATATATAAAACCCTAAAGATTCCAATAAAAATGTTAGAATTAATAAATTAATTTAGCAAAGTTGCAGGATTCAAAATCAGCATACAAAAATTAGTTTCATTTCTATATGCCAAAATCAAACAGTCTGAAGAGGCTATTAAGAAAACAATTCCATTATAAGATTTTTTTTTATTTTTTATTTTTTTTTTTATTTATTTGACAGACGGAGATCACAAGTAGGCAGAGAAGCAGGCAGAGAGAGGAGGAAGCAGGCTCCCCGCTGAGCAGAGAGCCCACTGCAGGGCTCGATCCCAAGACCCTGGGATCATGACCTGAGCCGAAGGCAGAGGCTGTAACTCACTGAGCCACCCAGGCACCCCAACAATTCCATTTATAATCCCATCAAACACAATAAAGTATTTAGGAATAAAGTTAACCAAGGAGGTGCAAGACTTGTACAATGAAAACTGCAAAACATTGCTAAAAACAATGAAAGAAGACACAACTCAATTGAAAGACATCTCATGGATTGGAAGGCTTAATATTGTTAAAATGCTCATACTACCCCAAACAATATGCAGATACAATGCAATTTGTATTAGAATCCTAATGGCAGTTTTTATAGAAATAGAAAACAATCCTAAAATTCACGTGAAATCACAAATGACTCCAAACAGCCCAATCTTTTGAAAGATGAGCAAAGCTGAAGGCCTTATACTTCCTGACTTCAAAACACATTACAAAGCCAAAGTAATCAAAATGATATGCTACTGGTATAAAGACAGATGTATAGAGCAATGAAATAGACTAAAAAGCCCAGAAACAACAACAACAACAACAACAAAACCTGTACATGTATGGTTAAATGATGTTTACCAAAATACACAAAGGGGAAAAAGTCTTCAACAACTGGTGTTGGAAAAACTGAACATCCACATGCAAAAGAATGAAATTAGACTCTTACTTTACATTATACACAAAAACCAACTTAAAATGTATTAAAGACTTAAACATTCACACTTGAAACTATAAATATCCTAGAAGAAAACATAAGGGAAAATTTTCATAACATTGGTCTTGATACTGATTTGTTGGATATGATATCAGAAGCATAGCCAACATGAAGCAAAAATTGACAAGTGGGAACATATCAAATTAAACAAATTCTACACCGCAAACAATCCACAGAAAGAAAAAGAAACCTATGAATGGGATAAAACATTTACAAATAACGTATCTCATAAGGGACTAATATTAAACTGTGTAAGGAATTCCTACAATTCATTATTAACAAAACAAAACAATAACAAAAACTGATTTAAAAATGGACAAAGATTTGAATAGACATTTCTGCAAAAAAGACATGTAAATGGGCAGCAGGCATACAGAAAGATGCTCAACATCACTAATCACAAAGAAAATGCAATTCAGAACCACAATGAGCTATTGCCCCATGACGGTCAGAATGGCCATTATAAAATAAAACAAAACAAAGTAGGTGTTGGGAAGGAGTTGGAGAAATTGGAATCCTTGTGCATTATTGCCATCAATAGAAAACAATATTAAGTGTCCTTAAAAGAAAAACAAAGCCTAAAAATGTACTGATTGTGTAATTCAGCAATCCCACTTCTGGGTATTTATCAAGAAGAATAGAAAATCGGATCCCAAAGAGATATTTTGCATTCCTAAGTTTATTGCAGCATTATTCACATAGTCATGAGGTTGCAACAAGCTAAATGTCAGATGAATGGAAAAAGAAATATGGAACATTTATACAAAGAAATATTATTCATTAAAAAAAAAAAAGAAAGAAATCTTGTAATATGCTTTGAGGACATTAAGTGAAGTCAAGCATTCACAGAAGGACAAATATTCCTGATTCCACTTGTATGGCAGATGTAAAGCCATCAAACTCAGCTGTAGAAAGTAGAATGGTAGTTGCCAAGGCTGGAGGAAGGAATTGCTGTTCAGTGGGTATAAAATTTCAGTTAGGCAAGATGAAAATGTTCTTCAGACCTTCTGTACAACATTGTCTTTCTAGTTAACAGTACTGCACTTCACATTTAAAAATTAGTTGAGAGGGTTGATTCTGTGTTTTGTTTTTTCACCATAAAAAAAGACTTAAGGGTAAGTAGAAAAGGTTAGCTTCCTTCTCATATCTGGTTCCTCTTTTTTAGGGAAGTAAAATTTTCCTCTATTAGGACTTGAGGGTGTCTGCCATGTGATGCCTGTTGAGTCTAAACGGCAGACAGTGAGTGTTTACTCTCAGAGAATCAAATATGTGTAACTGTAGTCCTTATGACAATATAAAGTGATTTGGTTGCTAATATAAACACATTAGTCACACTCTTTAGTTGCAACTACTGTTATTATTGAATTAACATAGCTATGAAGAATGGCAACGTTAAAATCTTCCTGTTTTCTGAAGACTGGAATAGTTCACGATGAACTAAAATATCAGTTTGACGTTTATGGGTGTCATATTTCAGTCACATAATATGATAATAAGGGATGTTTTACTTTGTAGTTGAACTTTAATCAGTTTTAATAATTTTGTTGGTAAAAATGAGCACAAATAGACACTATTTAATCTAATTATCTGAATAGAACATTTAAGAACAATTAATCTTGTTTAGAAAATAAGAGCATAAAAATACATACCAAGTTGTTTCAGACTTAAAGTTGAACATGAAAATTCTAATAAATCAGCAATTTATTGCTCTTTCCTAAGCATAGAGACAACCAATAATTCCTTATATTCCAAAGAATATAAGGACAATAGTCTCCTAGTCAGAATGAGGACAGTCATAGTCTTTGTCTCCAGGAACAGCTACTTGGAGGACAGGACTGTTATCTGTAGGCAAACACAAGATACTTTTGAAGAAAGAAAAGAAGTATAGACATTGATATTACAACTTAGTCATTAAAAAAAGACCTTGGATTTATCTGCAGTTATTCTTAGACCTGACCTAGAAACACATGAGCAGGTTTTTTCTTCTTGTAATCTTAAAAGAGGAGGGAGATGAAGAAAGAGAAGGTAGAAGGGGGATGTAATTTTCTTAGTACAGAAAATTGAAAAGGAAAGGAATACTTCAAACAATTACAATGCAAAAGATTCCTCCTTTTTTAAGTTGCATGACAGGGCTTTGATGAGGTGATTAAAAAAACAAAAACAGCACAATCACAGATTACTAGGAAATTCTCAGCAATTGTTGAGAATAAGACAGATGAGAATATGATATCAGGTCTGAATTTCACCATATTCCTCTACTAGCTGTGTGACCTAGGACATATTACTTAACTGTTCTTAATTTGGAGGTTTTTTTTTAATTTTTGTTTTTTTTCCATCTACAATATGGGATAATAATAGTACTGATTGGATTGTTGTGATCATTAAATGAGATTGTGCATACAGAGCACAGAGTAGAGGTTCAATGAGTCTCAGCTTTTAAGGTAAGAAAATATTTCTATTAGCTTAGGTCTCAAACTCAAAAATGAAGATTAATCTGAATACTTGTCCTGCCTATCCATAGCCTAGTTAGTAATATCAATGAGATTATTTATGTATATATTCTCTCTTTTTATAAGATTTAGGTGCTATTACTGGAATTTTATAGAAGTTGGATAGGTTTTTAAAACATAATAGCAAAGACTGTGGGAATAGTAAAATAATTTAAATCTTCATACAAAATGCTCTTATGAATGCTTACTCACTTCCAGAACATGGTGAGGTCAAACTTAATCGATTAATTACTACACTGTAGTGCTTGGACTAAGAAAGTTATAAAAATGGACCTTTGAGATATTACTAATAGAAACCACTGTCTTTTCTTCATTTGGATTTATGTCTAAACTTTGAAACACTGCAGGGTCCTCCTTGGATACAATCCATCCACTGGCCCACAGACTACAGCAAATAGGCCTGAGGCTGGATTAGACATTTAGAATAAAGATCCCCATGCCTCATTCTCCCTCTCTGTGCCACTTCCGCTCTTGGAGGCAAACTCATACGTGAAATGTTACTTGGCTTTCTGTTTCACAAACAAAAAACTCCAAATCCTTTGTGTGTTTATCATGTCTTATACCAGGATGAATACTCATCTTGCTTTCTGCAGAGATAAATCCCAGTGATGTACTTTATTCAATTAAAAAAAAATTTAATGAGGGGCACTTGGATGGCTCAGTGGGTTGAGTGTCTGCCTTGGGCTCAGGTCATGATCTCAGGGTCCTGGGTTCGAGCCCCACATCGGGCTCCCTGCTCAGTGGTGAGTTTGCTTCTCCCTCTCCCTCTGCTGTTCCCCCCCTACTAGCATTTGACCCCCCCCCCCCAAGTAAATAAATAAAGTCTTTGGGAAAAATATCTAATGAGTGTTCGTTCTGGGCCTATACTTTGCATTTGATGCAGCAGATAACATAGTTGGACACTATGTTAAGTTCCTGACTACAAAAAGTTTGCATTACAGCAGGTGAGTGATGTAGCCAATACAATAATATAAAGACAGGGGGTACAGAATTATACAGAAGCAAAGCCTAGCCTAAATTTAGGACTAAAGACAGTGATCATTGAGATATTCAAGGAAGTCATTTCTGAGCTGATGTTTGAAGAATGAGTCAACATGATTCAAGTAAGAGGTAGTGTGGATGTGTTTTAGAGCCACTGGACTTTGCGGTGGAGAGAGTTCTAGGTCAAGGAAACAGCATGCTTGGAGTTCCAGAGTTGAGAGGACATAGTGTATTCAAGGAACCAAAAGAACTAGTTTAGGTGGAACAGAGAAGGAAGATGGGAAGAAGGGATCAAGTTAAGACTGAAGAGAGCTGAAGGCTGAAGACTGAAGGCTGAAAAGAGCAAGTGTCGAATCATAAAAGATCTTGTAAGGAATGTAAAATTTGGATTTTATCATACAAGCAAGGGGGATGGGCTTTGTAAGATTCTATGTACTGGGGTAAAATAATCGGACTTGTATTTTAGAATCTTCAGGTAGCAAAATGAAAAAAAAAATTAACTGTTGTGAGTCACAGCTAGGGTAGGAAGCCCCACGAGGAGGAGTTAGGGTAATTCACCTGAGCCAAACTCATGCCCTTAGCTAGGGCAAGGGCTAGAAAGTGCCCCGCAGATATGAGAGACAACCAGAGGATCAGTTGGAGTCAGTAATATTGTGTCTGGCCTGGGAAGAGAAGTCTGTGAATTCTAGCATGAGCTAGACACAGCAGAATGCTTTCTGGATAGGCATGTCCTTAGCATCCAACCAGCGCTCTCCTTACTCTGCAAATCTGTCAATGTGGACAGACATACTTGAAAATTCTAGCTTTTCCTGCCATTCTTGCATTAGCCTCGGTACAGTCCACCAACTATTTATTGAGCATTTCCTGGGTAGAGGGATAGTGTCAGAATGAGTGAGATCCCTTTTTCACAAAGCTAATCATTTTCTGAGATCCTGACAAGTAAGTCAGCAGAAGAGCAAGATAGCTACAAATGAAGCATCCGTGGGATTTCAGACAGACCCTTACCCTTAGTAAGGAAGAAAGCCTGGTCTCAGCTATCTCACTCATCTACCATGTACTGTCAAGCACATCTCCCAGAACTTGAACTGGAGTCAGCTGCCTCCTCCAACTACATCACTCTGCTGTCACTCTGCACATTCTTGGCTTCTTTTTTCTGCATCTGGAAGACAATTCACTCTCTCCTAAAATATACTTCTTATTTCTGCTTCTTCAAAACTTTGGCTTACTGTGGCCCATCAAAGCCCTTCTCTCCAAATGCCTTATATTTAAAATTATAAACAAAAATCTGATAGTCCCATCTAAATGTCTTTACATTGGGAACATCAAAAGACCTATGCTTTTGCTGCCCTTGGACCTCTGCCAACTTCTGGTCTAATTATAAGGCTGGGTTAAATAAAAACCCATTACAGTCACATGGTCCAGAATTTGGCCACAAAGGACTGGGGCTCTTTGCAGGAGATGGAGGTGTGTGTGTGTAGCAATCTTCCTCGGGGTCAACTTATTCAATATATAACACAGAGAATCATAGCAGAGCCATGGGATAGCCAATATAAAGTACATGGGGGGAGTATGTGGAGCCAAAGAAGTTGACGGAAGGAAAAATGTCTCAAGGTAGATGATATTCAGGTTGATTCTTGAGCAAAAAGAAGGATGGAGAGGGGTAAAGAAAGGAAGCACCTTTGTTAGTGGTCATTTCCATTGTGAAGGCATGAAGGAGTGAGAAACCAGGCACCTTCAAGAAATAGGGAAGTCAACATTGCTGATTGTTCTCACTTTCAGTCAGCTAAGGAAATGTAAACACTTGGCTGTAGCAGGGTTTTTCAAACAGGACTCTGTGACCCTCAGGGAAGGGGTTCAGTTGCTACAATGGAGCCACAGACACTAGTAAATTTTCACCTCCTTTGTTTTCAAGTAAAGAGAAAATAAAAAAGATACAGCATTTTTTCTTTTGTAATTCATGTCCTGGGCCTGCAGTAACCAAATACCACAAACTGGGTGACTTAAAACAACAGAAATCTATTTTCACAGTTCTCAACAGTCAAGGTGTTGAGGGCACCAGGATGGCTCACTCAGTTGGTTAAGGAGCCGACTCTTGACTCTTAATTTCAGTTCGGGTCATAATCTCAGGGTCCTGAGATCAACCCCCTGCTGGGGCTCTGCACTCTGCTGGAATCAGCTTAAGATCCTCTCTCTCCCTCTGCCCTTCCCTCTTGCACTCTTCCTTGCTCACTCTCTCTGTCTTTCAAAAACAAACAAACAAACAAACAAACAAACGAACAAAAAATCAAGGTATTGGCAAAGTTGGTTTCTGCTGGAGACTTTATATAAGGGAGAAACTGTTCTAGGTTTCTCTCCTAGCTTCTGGTGGCTGCCTGCAATCCTTGAAATTCCTTGAACCACAGCTGAATCACTCCAATCTCTGCCTCCATCTTTGAATGATCTTCTAATAAGGACACCCGTCATGAGATTTATGACCCATTCTAATCCACGATGACCGCCTCTTAACATGATTACATATGCAAAGACCCTATTTCCAAAAAATGTTACATTCACAAGTGACAGGTGGTGTGACTTCAACAAATCTTTCTGGGGGACACAAATCAATCTATGATAAGCCATGCTTCTTAAACGAAAGTCCGTGATTCTCTAGGGAGTGATTTGGTCTTGCAATGGATTCATGGAGATGACCAAGTTGTAGCCTTCTTTGTTTTTAAGGTAAAGGAAAAGGGAAGGGATATAGCAGGTACCGTATGTACATATGCATGTGTTGCTATTGAATACTTGTTGATTTCCTTTGGCCTTCAGACATGTTTTTCTTTTGATGGCTGCAAGAAGCATTAAAGTAGCAAGTTGCCCTAAGAATGTGCCTTATGTAGACTCTCCTATTTTATTGCATACAGCTATGCCAGCCAGGTCATTCATATGAGAAGCCTGAATGAAACCACGAGAACAACATAAGCACTGTGTCAAGTGGAAGGAGAACAGTTGTAAACATAGAATGCAGAGGAGTGCTTCCGAAGCCTATTGCCTCAGAGCTTCCAGCCCTCTGATGTAACTGCTGACAGCAAGGCTACACATGGAAGACAAACCACAGCAGTGTGTCACTATACAAAGAGAGGTAGCTCAAGTTCAGAAATGGTCTCCAATGAAAACAGAGGCATTCCAAGAAACATAAGTCTGAGAAGCACAGTCACAGAAGTCATGGGCCTTAGGAGCAGTTTCTGTAAAATATGCTCTTAGGCTAGCATAAGGGGATTAGGAGGGATGCCCAGGGTCTGCTCCCATCTGATTTTCCAGGAAGCGTACCCTGTCTGAGCAGTAGCTCTGTGGTATTAAGGGTTTTCCCTCTGAGGGCTGCTCACAGAGCAAGTCATAGCATAAATACCAAATTAGATGACAGTAATCCTCGTTGACATGCAAAGTGTGCCAGTCTCACAGCTGGTCCTCAGCAACACAACATAAATTCTCCTATCTCTGAAGGAGATTAATCTGCATTTCTAGTTCATAAAGATGTTTTTGGTAGATATTTTGGCTCTCAGAAAAGAATATGTCTCAAAAACTCAAGCAACCAACTTCTGTTAGAAAATGGCTCCCCAGAGTGAAAGAGATAGTGACATTTTATTTCTAAGCATAGTTTTCTGTATAACATTCTTAGAAAGGCCATCCAACTACAGGCTTTTACTGAACAATGCTCAGTCTCATCAATAATATATTGATAATTCTATAGCAGGATGCGTGAACATCATTCTGCAAAGACAAAAGTGGGCAAGGAGGACACCTCTCACATCCAACGCCCTGTGTGACATTTTCACTTGGATAGGGAACAGCCTTCTCAAATGAACATTTCTAACACTGACAAATTTCCTACAGAAGGGCTTTTTCTGAAATTTTGCAAACTCATTCTTCCATTTTCTCAGGCCATAAATCTTGGAGTCATCCTTGACGGTTCTCTTTCCATTAAAGTAGTGTATAATCCATCAACTCCTTCCAGCTCTCTAGCTTTGTTTCTTTTTGGTTTAGGCGTCGAAGGAGAACTCAGCACTAACATTCCTATTCAAAGCCACCATTTTCCTCACCTAAACTCTCGAAACCTTCTGGAGGCTTTCCCTGCTTCTATACATGGCCCCAACAGGCTTTCTGGCACCGGAAGCCAGAGTCCTTTCATAGTCCACATCAGACCATGGGGCTCCTGAGCTCAGAATTGTCACTTGACATTTTGTATTGTTCAAAGTATGCTCCAAATTCTTCTTGTGGCCTCTGGGGTCCAGTGGGATTCCGCTATGGTCCCTTTCACTTGTGTCTCTCTAGTCCCATCATCCTTTTCCCCCACCCCCCTGGCCTGCTCTGCCTCATTCACATCCACTCCTTGTTTTCTGGCTCTCTTTTAGATACTCCAAAGCATGTGCTTCCCTCAGCTCTTCAGTATTCTCACTGTTGGATCTCACGGTCACATGTCTGACTCCCTCAGCTCCCTAGACCTCTCTGCATTAGGCCTTCACTGTGCATCTGTAGTGGGACAGCGATTCCTTCCTTTTCCTTCTGTGTTTTATTTTCCCTCACCCTATTTTAGGTTTCTTCTTAGAAACATAAATATTTACTGTCACCTTAACATTTTCTATATATGTGTTTTTTGGTCCATTCGTTTCCTGTCTACTCACTCGAATGTAAGCAGAAACTTGATTTTGTTCATCACTGTATCTCATTCTTTAGTAGCTACAATAGTACTTGGCACAGAGTTGAAACTCAGATTTCTTGAAAAAAGTGGATAGGGGAATTATTGGTTAAGTAAATAAATATATAAAAGGGAATTTCATACATTTGCTAAAATTGACTATTTCCCCCTCTATTTTAGTGCAACAGAGACATCTAAAGGTGTAAAGAAGACTAAAAAGGCAAGGCTAACATGAGAATATTACAATGGTTGCTGTAGTATATGTTAGAAAATACCTACACATCTATGAGCCCTGTTCCTATTAGTTGAAGAAGCAAATAGCCTAAAACACAACCTTAGAGGTTAACCATTTACTTAATTGTACAAGGCAAATAGAAATTTTTTAAAAAATATTTTATTTATTTATTTGACAGAGAGAGATCACAAGTAGACAGAGAGGCAGGCAGAGAGAGAGGGAAGCAGGCTCCCCGCTGAGCAGAGAGTCCGATGCAGGACTCAATCCCAGGACCCTGAGATCATGACCTGAGCCGAAGGCAGAGGCTTAACCCACTGAGCCACCCAGGCGCCCAGCAAATAGAAATTTAATCAATGAAAGGTTTATAGCCATGGTGCTTTTATTTGAATATTTTTGTAGATATTGACTGAGTGGGAATCAAATGCATGTAAGGTGCAGTTTGAGGAGGCAGAACAAATCCTTGCCTCCAAAAGATTTCAGCATGTTAAGGGGACAAAACATGAAACACATGAAGTCATCCAGAAACAGCTCATCTGAATATCACAATGAAAATAACGTAAGGAAAAATTAAACCAATAAATTCTTAAGGAGCTGTCAAAGAAAGAAGTTATCAGCTATCTCAGGTGCATTTTGAGTCCCTCAAACCAAGGTATACATAATAAAGTAGTATGTTAGAGTAAATACACATTAGGGAGGGAAAAACGTGGATACGTTGATTCAAAATGCATTTATGGAGCGCTCACTGATAGCAATCATATGCTAGACACTGGGTAAGAAAACAAAATACAGCCTGTGTCCCCAGTCTATGGTGAAATCCACTTCAATCAGTGATTCCATAGCAATGGGAAGTACTCGGTGGTTGGCATTTGACCAGAGTCCTACAGGAGCACAACAGAAGGGAAATTGCCTCTACCTGGGAAGGAGCAAGACCGGGCCAAAATGTCACTGCAACCGAAACTTACAGAATGAAGAGGAGTTGTCAAGAAAATAAAAGGTGGGAGCGTGTGTATGCATGTGTGTGCTTGCGTTCATTCCAAGAAGAGAGGCAGCAAGTACTTAAGTGAGGAGGCAAGAAAGAAGTATCATGGTGGGGAAGCGAGGAACAACTGGATGCTGATCTCTACAGAAATCAGAAACAGAAGTCACAGGCCAGATTAGGAAAGGCTTTGTTAATACGGCTTGAGAGCTTGAGGATATTTCTTTTTAGTTTTTCCTTCCTTTCTTCTTTGCTTGCTTGCTTGCTTCCTTCCTTCCTCTCTCTCTCTTTCTTTCCTTCTTTCTCTCTCTCTCATTATTTTAACCATTTTTGATTGTACAATTTAGTGTCATTCAATACAGTACCATGTTGTGTAACCACCACCATTAGCTATCTCCAGAACATTTTATCATCTAACCATTTTATCAAATGGAAGCTCTGTAGGCATAAAATCGTTGCTCCTCCTCACAGGCCTTGTTTTTAGAAACTGAAGTGATATGTGGGATATAAATTGGAATAAGAGTAATTGGAATAAGGTAAATCAGAATAATATTACAAATCAGATTTCAGTTGTTATGTTTTAAGTTGTGCTTTTAAGCTATTTTTGAGGAAAAATCATTTTGATGTCAACTTTATATTCAATGGGATTGTCAGAAAAGTGCCATTTTTAAGCTAGTATAAGCAGAAAATCATATTTAAAAGATTATTTTTATGCAATCATATTCTTCAACTTGTTTTCCCTAGGGAACTATAGCTTTTTAAAATAAACTAGGCTAGTTTGGTGGAAAAACATTTTGATAAGATTTTGAAAAGAAACATACCTAATTTTATAATTAAGAGACTGGATTTCTGCCAGATTTTATTTGATGTAAATTGGTTTTGATTAAAAATTCAGTTACCCAGTCTTGTTTTTGGAGTGTAAAAGTAGTTAAGCTAGTTCAACTGAAAATTCATATTTATAAACTCTGTTTGTGAAGACTCATATTTTCTGAATTTTCTGATAAAAATTTAAGAATATTTTTTGTTTAGAAATACTAAAGTTTTAAACCATTTCTAATTAAAATTTATTTCTATGAGGTGTTTGTATTAGAATGCATGTATCCAATCACATTTGGTAAAACTTACTTTATTTCAAACGTGTATCTAAAAATACTTGGTGATTAAGAAGATACACAATGGGGAGGACAGAAAGAAGTTAACTTAGGATTCTAAGTAAAATAACCACTTCTATTAAAATGCAATTCTTAGGATCATAAATAATACACAGCATCATGAAAATTTAGGTTGGGATATTCTTTATGACTTCTATGACTTTTTCATTCTTTCCTAACTTATCTTCCATTTTTTGTCTTATTTACAGATTTCTCCCTCCTGTTGCTTCTTGGACAGTCCCTGTTTCAGTCCTTATTTTTCCTCTTATTTTTCTCTATTCTCTTTCCCTCAATGGCTAGAGTTGACTCTGATGGATTTGAATAACTCTCTCAGGTTACCCTGTGGTCAACAAATTAAAGTTTCCTTGATGCCCAACTTTGTATTTTTTGACTCAGTTGGACATCTTCGTCAGAACATCCATGAATGACCCTGAGAATCTGTGCAAACAACATGTCAAAATTCTCTCTTATTATCCTCCAAAGCTCCCCTTCTTTTGAGTGCTCTTTTCACATCACTACCTCCTTTATGTGGTTCTCACTAAGGTATTAAGTCCAAAGAGCTTCTGTGATGTCTTTCATATTTATTTCCTCTTTTATTTCCCTACCAAATCTCTGTATGTCATGATCTCAATATTCATGAACAGAGCTCTATCTTCTTACCTTTCTCTATTTCTTTCCTGAATTTGTCCCACCAAATCTATTTTATTCATTGTAGCTAGAACGGTCTTTGTAAAGTATGACTGAGTAGTCCAGAAATTTTTTCGTGCCACTCTGCAGGGAGGAGAACCAATGCACCAAACTGGTCTCATACCTTAGTCCAAAACCTAGTTCTTTCTCTTGCATTCCACATTTCATGAGATGGCATCCACAACAGAACATACATAGCTACGTACTTGTTTTGCTCCTTTTCCTCACCACCTAAGATAGTATTTGTCATCTAACAGGTACTAAGAGAGAATTTCTGAATGACTTATTTAATTAACATATGAAGTATTATTAGTTTCAGGGGTACATGTCTGTGAATCATCAGCCTTACACAATTCACAGTGCTCATCATAGCACATCCCTCCCCAGTGTACATCACCCAGCCACCCTATCCCTTCCCTCCACCCCTCAAGTAGCCCTAAGTTTGTTTTGTGAGATTAAGAGTCTCTTATGGTTTGTCTCCATCCCCAGTCCCATCTTGTTTCATTTTTCCCTCCCTTTTCCCCCCATGAACCCCTGCCCTACCTCTCAAATTCTTCATATCAGAGAGATCATATGATAATTGTCTTTCTATGTTTGACTTATCTTGCTTAGCACAGTATCCTCTAGTTCCATCCATGTTATTGCAAATGGCAAGATTTTGGGGTTTTTTGATGGCTGCATAATATTCCATTGCATCTATATACCACATCTTCTTTATTCATTCATCTGTTGATGGACATCTAGGTTCTTTCCATAGTTTGGCTATTGTGGACATTGCTGGTTGTGGACATTATGGACATTGTGGAATATATAAACATTCAGTGCACATGCCCCTTTGGATCACTACATTTGTATCTTTAGGGTAAGTACCCAGTAGTGTGATTGCTGGGTCATAAGGTAGCTCTATTTTCAACTTTTTGAGGAACCTCCATACTGTTTTCCAGACCAGCTTGCATTCCCACCAATAGTGTAGGAGGGCTCCCCTTTTTTGAATGACTTTTGGGATCCTCTTCCATCTCTAAGCAATCAAGTTTTATATATTTTATATTCCCCAAATGTTTCTATTTTTCCTTTCTAAGCTTTCTACCACCAATCTGCTCAGCTGTCCTTATTTCTTGCTGCATGTGCCTACTTCTACAGGTTTACATTTTCCCACTCCCTGCCTTATCTTCATATTCTGCCTTATGAAAGTTGTAGCCTTCCTCTGTCCATTCCTCCCAACCAACTGTCTCAATTTGTCCAGGACTGAGGGGGTTCCCAGGACACAGAATTTTCAGTGATATTTGGGAAAGTAAGGAGAAAACCAGGATGACCCCAAAACACTTGAGGCAGTTTCCAGCTACTATACCTTTAGGCCATAAGTCAACTCTCCCTGGAATTTGATTTCTTCCCCTCTTTGTCTAAGTATCACTAATCCTTGAAAATTATGCCAGGAGGCACTATAGTTAGCCCCCCATTAACCTTAGGCCAGGGGAATCAGGCAATGACTTCTTCCCAAAATGCAAACCCTGTCATGTTTCTCTTTAAATTCCTAGAAACTTTTTATTGCTCAATTTTTTTAAAGATTTTATTTATTTATTTAACAGACAGAGATCACAAGTAGTTAGAGAGGCAGGCAGAGAGAGGGCGGGGAGGGGGGAAGCAGGCTCCCTGCTGAGCAGAGAGCCTGATGCAGAGCTTGATCCCAGGACCCTGAGATCATGACCTGAGCAGAAGGCAGAGGCTTTAACCCACTGAGCCACCCAGGTGCCCCATAATGCTCAATTTTTAAAAGCAATTAATACATATGCATTAAATGAGTAAATTACTCCCAACAGAATAAATTCTAAAACTTAGACAATTTGACTTTCAACGCTTCAATGAATAAGCCCATTTTAACAATTAATTCATTTCTTTCTTTTAGACTTGATGTAATTATTTAATTTATATAAGATTTATTGAGTGTCTACAGTTTTCAAGGCTTAATTCTCTTCTATATTACATTCTATTATTTACTCTCAATGGAATCTTTTTTTTTTTCAGGTGTGCCATGTTTCTTTCAGTTTTTTTACCTTTTATTGTAAGACCATACTCAAAATATACTTATCTATATCTTTACCTCTCCAAATTCATTTTATTTGCTGAGGTTCAGATTAGCTGCAATTTTCTCTATGAAAACTGATTTGATTAGCAGTCCAAAATAATTTCTGTAATCTTGGGCTATACATTGCTTAGGTCTTTTTTACATTCCTTGATATTTTTTGAATTATGCTGTATTATTTGTACTCTTTGTCTTTTCTTCCTTACTAGATTGGAAATCCTAATCTCTGTATCTTCATCATGTAATTCGGTGTCTTGTGTATTCAATGAATTAAATATTAATTTGTGTTTTACGAATATAATAAGAATGTGGCATAATCTTTGAAATCCAAATGAATAGTGAAAATGTCTATACCCATTGAACATGGAAATTATTATGTTCTAGACCATCTGGTGAGAGGTAGGCAGATTTAAAAGCATTTTAAATTTGTTTTTCTAGCTATGAATTAGGACATTTCTTCTATAGGTCACTAACTGTAACCTTGACAACCAGCTTTCCTGTATTTATGTAAAAAAATAATTTATACAGAAATGCTTTTTTTTTTATTTTTTAGCAACTCAAAGTCAAACACCCTTTCTTTGAATTTAAAATTGCTTCAACTTACTAAGTTTCTGATTCTTTTTTATAAACTGTTGCCATGGAAACAGTGTTTCAGATGTTTTGTCTTCCTTCAAATTTCACATTTGCTATCATGCTGTATATATACCTCGTGCACACACACACACACACACACACACACACAAGAAACAGACCTCTTTGCCGTGGAGATCCATGTTAATGTTTTATAATGTGAATATATAACCCTTTATACTAGTGGCTAACATTTGGAAAATAACTGGGGAACAGTAGAACACTTGATTTAAAAATATTTAATAGAGGTAATTTATAAACTGAAAAACAAAATGATTTTTGTTTCACTACAATATTATTTTCAAGTATTCAAGTATATAGTTCTGTTATTTTGAAGTGCTTTGTGAATTTCCCCTTGCCTTTTAGATTTACTCCTGTAAGTAATTGCCCCTTCAAGTCATGTCAGTTCTATTAAGGGCCTTCACTCCTCCCTCCCTGAATTCTTAGTGTGGCCTTTGTACCTTTCTCACCCATACAATGAGATGGCAGAATCTATCCTTTCCCCTCTGTACTGCCATATAATTACGCTCTTAATCTCTTTCATAAAGACATGATTTGACTGTTTATTTTTCTTTTAGACTAAGAATATGTCACCATCACCAGGTAAAATGCACAGAGGAAAGAGCCAAAGATAAAATGTGAAGAATCCTGACTGGTAGCCGTTGTGTTGAAATACGAGTTTTCAGCATTCAGAGAAATCAGCAAGGATTAATATCTGCTAGGATTTTTCTTTAAAATCAATTATGTGACCAACAGCTCAGATCCATATCCTCCACCTGGGTCAGCAAATCTGTTATCATTCAAAATCTTACCTCTTACATGCTTTGTGCCCTGGAGTGAATCTCAGGAATGTGAGTTCTGCACCTTCCCCCACAGCTAATTCCTACTGCAGGGTTGTGATGATCATGAATATTTTCAGAAAGACTACGTATGTAAATGATCTCAAAATGAATTATTCCTTCTATGAGTGACTTTTCAAGTAAACCCAATTAACTTAATTGCTCAATTCATTTACTCAGATAACAGACATAATGTTAGTACCTTCCCTAAAAAAACTCTAAGGAGTTTTTAGCATAGTAGGGTATATAAGATGAAACCAAATAGCATAGTAAATGAAAGCTTGATAAGCATCACAAAAATATTCAAAAACATTCTTAGGAATTCAGTGGTTCACTTCTGACTGGGAGGATCACGGAATAGTATGAGCAAGGACGGGGAGGTAAGACAATGCCTAGCCTTGAGGCTTGACAGAGTATTCATGCCAATTACAGACATGACAAGTGAAGAGGAATTTCTGGTTAAGAGGATATCCTCTCAGATAGCCTTTTAGACATGTTAAGTTTGATTTGCTATGAAAGAGCCAGGGATATCTCTCTAGCATGCAGTTATAAAAGCAAAGCTGAAGTTCCAGAAAGAGATTAGACGACGATATACAAATATGACGGTCAAGTGCACTGACAGGCTGGTTGAAGTTTTAGAGACCAATGAATTATGAAAGATGACAGTATTAAGATCCATAAGATAGTATAGAGGTTACTAAAGAAATAGAGAACAAGCAGACAGACAAATCCAAACCAAACCAAACTAAAACAACAACAACAACAAAACGACCAAACAAAAGACAAACCTACCAAAACCCTGGGAATGTTTAAAGACAATAAGAAAAAGTCAGGATGAAAAGCGTGAGACTAGGGGCAGCTGGATGGTACAGTTGGTTAAGTGTCTAACTCTTGGTTTTTGCACAGGTCATGACCTCAGTGTCCTGGGATCAAGCCCTGCTTCCAGCTCTATGCTCAATGGGGAGTCTGCTTCAGGATTCTCTCTCTCTCCTTCTGCCCCTCCCTCTGCTCATGCACATGGATGCACATGCTCTCTCTCTCTCTCTCTCTCAAAAATAAATAAATCGTAAAAAAAAAAAAAAGGAATAGCATGAGAATATAGTATGATGGGAATCAACAAACATTGTGGAAAACATACAGGAAGAAAAGGGTTTGCCACCTCCTCAGTTGGAGGAAAAGAATGAAGAAGTGACACTTGGTTATATTTTAGAGATCAGATTGGCTGAACTATAGTGGAAGGAAGATTGTATGGGGCTACAAACTAAATGAAGGAGCAAGTATGAACTATCATTTGAAAAAGTTTCAGGGTGCCTGGCTGAGTCATTAGGTGTGTGCCTTCCACATAGGTTGTGACTCCAGGGTCCTGGGATCTAGCACCACATTGGGCTCTCTGCTCAGCGAGAAGCCTGCTTCTCCCTCACCACTCCCCCGGTTTGTGTTCCCTCTCTTGCTATGTCTCTCTCTCTGGCAAATAAGTAAATAAATCTAAATAAATAAATAAATGAAAAAGTTAAGATGAAGAGAGAAAAATCTAGTAGACGTGTGCGAGCAGCAGAAATTGGAAGACCACAGAGTTTTGTAATGATCAATTGAAAATAGAGAATTAGGGCGCCTGGGTGGCTCAGTGGGTTAAAGCCTCTGCCTTCGGCTCAGGTCATGATCCCAGGGTCCTGGGATCGAGCCCCACATCAGGCTCTCTGCTCAGCAGGGAGCCTGCTTCCCCCTCTCTCTGTCTCTGCCTGCCTCTCTGCCTATTTGTGATCTCTGTCTATGAAATAAATAAATTAAAAAAAAAAAAGAAAATAGAGAATTATATTCTTACATTTTTAAACTCTGATTTCTTTCCTGGCTGTAATGTATCAATATGGTGCTGTTTGAGGTTTTGTAAGATTTGTGCCATTCTGTCATGCTTATTATTATTATTATTGTGTGTGTGGTTGTGTGCGCATGTGTGTGTGTGAGGATACAGTTTACATTGTCTCATAAAATGGCCTATTTGCAGGATGACCACAACAGATCTTAAAGCTTGGCCAGTGTGCCAGCTAGTTGACTGCAAAGGGAGGCAATGTCTCCATGTTTATGTAACATAAGAAATTGTAATGACTTTAATGGGCCAAGAGTTGACAGCATCCCCTCTATACTTTAATATTACTTATTTATTTCTAAGTATTTCTTTATTGAATTCAAATAATTTATTTTTCCACCCTTTATTCGTTTGATATGCAGCTTTTCATTGTAAGAATTCTGGATTTTTTTTTTTCAGTGAGAATCCAAAAAGTATTTTTATTCCACCCATAAGAGATTATCTGTGTTAAGACATCTATGCAATCTGGGCACAAAAATCACATTCACAAAACATAAGGAAGGACTGAAAAAGAAAGGAAAACATTCTGTCACATTTCTCTCATTTTGCTCATAGAATGTATAAGGTTTTAATAAAAATCAATTAAAAATTTTCTCCCAGGCTTCCAGCACCTGAGAAAATCATGGAAGTCTTTAGAACTTTGGTGAAAGATTTTTTAAAAACTTAGAAAATGGCTTTATTAAGTCAGTTTGTCCTCTGTGCAACCTGAAAGCAGCTTCCTTCGCTCTTTGAAGCTTCCATCAGGCACCCTGCCAGGTGCGACACGGACCTCATTCCAGGAGCTGAGATCTTCTCTCATTGTGTTTGTGCTTCAGGGCACGTTTCAAAACTGATAGATCAAATTCTTGGTTCAGCTAGTATTTAAAAAACAGGCAATTTATAAATGAGCTATTTTAGCCCTGAGAAAGAAGTATTTGTTGGATCATTACTTATGGAATGTTCTGATCTTTAATTCTCTGCATTACATATTTTGTACAGTTCCTGAATCCTAAATTATCAAGTGGATTTTATAGAGAAGGAAAGAGAATGAGAGAGTAGTTAAATTTTTTTTTGTTTTGATTTTTTTTCAATCTGTCAAAGCAAATATTGGAGACCCTTAAAAATCTATTTTGGAGAAAAGTCTTTAAAAAGTGCAATTTTAGAAAATCCATGCAGTAATTACATATTGTATAAATTCTGACAGCCCTCAAATGTGTGTGACTTGAGAGGAAAAGAGGCCATGGTGGAAAATATTCTATGCATTTTTTCTTCTTTTTTTTCTTCTCAATGTAAGAAAAAGCAGGTTCCAGGAATGTGTTTAAAGGTTAAAAATGTTCATAAATTTAAAAATCAAGGAAAATAAAATGAACCTTGAAAAGAATTCTAATATTTTGTTTGGAGTATCTTTAAAATAGAAAAACAGATAAAAACTATTTTTTTTCTTTAAAAGGAATGAAATGAGGTAGAAACACCTTGGATCATTTATTATAAGAAGTAGGTGCATCACAGGCTAAATTCTGTAAGTTTCTCTAACTCTTTTGAATTTTAGAATTCTAGGATAGCTTTAAAATGCTTATTGCTTTGCCTAATACAGGTGCTGTGAGAACCAGAGATTTGTCTGCTTCTAGAGACCAATGTACTCTTAATTTTTTTCAAGTATATTTTACTGTAGTATTACCTATAACTGTGAAAATCTGTTTTTTTTTTTTTATATAGGGACAAGATCTCCAACCTAGTATGGAGCTTCAATAATAATTTTTATAATAGATTCCATATATTATTCAGGACACACATTTTTGTTTTAAATTTTTAAAGTGTCTGGGGCACTTGGGTGGCTCAGTCAGTTTAGCACCTGCGTTTGCTCAGGTCATAATCCTGGGGTCCTGGGATTGAGCCCCATGTTGTGCTCTCTCTCACTATCTCTCTCTCTCGCAAATAAATAAATAAAATCCTTGGGGGGGGGACTCAAACAGTGTCATTGTTGCAGTTGAGTTGCTCCTGTCACTTTTGAGCAGTAACTGTACAATATTTGGTTGTGAGTCATTTTCCATCACATAAACCTGTATTGTGAGGCAGAGTTTTGCCAATGTAACAATGAGTTACTCAAACCTAAATATTTTTAAGGAAAGCCAAAAATATTTTTTTCAGATCACAGTTTATTGAAAGAATCATCTACAGGCCATCACTACTTGCTCTTTCTTATCTTTATCAGCTTCTCATTGTTATTAGTATCTGAAATTCTCAAACCATTGGAACTTCCAGAACTTTTGAACCGAGACATGATATTTTTATTCCAGTCACTGGAAGCTTAGTCATGAATATTATTTGGGGAATTCATCTAAGATTAGTTACAAAGCTTTAAGATTCTAAATAAATTCCTGACCCCTTAAACAGCACAGATTTTCTTGGCAGCAAAAGTCTAATAAAAGGCCTATAAAAAGAAAGAAACTAAAGTAGAAAGAGGACATTTGCATATTTTTAATGTTTAGTCTCTCTCTTGGCCATATTGAAAAATTTGGGCCAGCCCATTTCCAGTAACATTAAGAAGAAAAAGTGTTTTTTTTTCTTCTCGCTTTTAAACTTCTTTTTAATGTTACTGTTTCTTTTGCCTTTTAGATATTTTCTTTTTCATAGAATCTTTCAATTAATTTGTTCTTTAGATTTCTTCTTTGATTCTTAACAAATTTTCATGTGATTTAAGTTCATTGAGGTTTATCAGTGCTTACTTAATAATTAAGTATATACCAATTTTGTTACCTGAAGTTTCTGAAAATATTTAAATGTCTGTATTACCTGAATTTCAGATTTGGATATCAAAACTTGAGTGGATAAAGTAGATTCATAAGTTCAACAAGCATTTACTGGATCACTACTATGTTCAAGGTTTTTGGTTTAATGCCACAAGTACAAATAGAAAAATAGTAACACAGGAGCTTATTATGTATGTAGTTGGGATATTGTACCTGAAATACAGTTAGAATAAATTAACTGCCAACATGTAAGGGTTTTAAATGGTTGAGAGGATTAGAAAAGACAAATCTGAAGGAGGTGAAATTTGAACTGGTGGTCTTTAGGGATAAGTAGAATTGACGTGATGTCTGGGAGGCAGAAAGAGGTAACAGGATTCCTGAGAACAGATGAAGTGTGAGTAATGCTTCAAAAGAAGAAAATGGTAGGAACACATTTATAGCTTCACATAGCTGGATTATTAAATATTCATGGGGGATCAGTGGGATATAAAGCAGGGAAAGGAGGTAGAGGCCACTTTGTAGAGGACTCTAATATCTGATTGCAAGGACCCAAAGAGCTAATTGAGTGTCCTTAAAAAGAGACCAGGTAATTTAAAAAAATAATAATTGGACATTGGCATTTTCAGTGGATTAGAGCAGAAAAGCCTGTAGGCGAGAAAGCAATTTATGAGGATTTATAATAAACATTATGATTTAAGTGGGATTGAAAGGCATTATGGACACGGATTTTATAGGCTTTTTAATTGTGTGAATATGGCCCCAAATGTCATAAATGATCAAAGGGCTGTGCCTTGGTGAATAGAAGCAAATAGAAGCACCTTAGAAAGAGATAGATAGGTCAGAAGAAGGAATTAGTTCTGATGGAGTAAGTGTAGTTTTCTTTGGTCCTATTAACTTTGTAGTTGCAGTGGAAGCATCCAACAGACAAATGTCTAATACCTTGTTGTAAGCATAGGCCTTGAGCTTGGCAAAGAGGTCACAGGGACTGGAGATATATACACGTGAGAGAGACATTTCCATAGACAAGATTGCTAAAGACCATGAGATGAGAACAGAGTTGTGTACTCTGAGGGACAGAGTACTGAGGGAAAAGACATGTATACTCACAGGACAAACCTTGAGAAATAGATTTAAATGGGGATGGAAAGAAAGTAAAAGGAGTTGCAGAGCAATTAAAAAAGAAGTAGGAGAATTTTATGGGGGGGGGAATTCAAATGAGTCTGTCATAGAGCTGTGGAATGAAACTGTAGGGGGAATAAAGATGAAAACAACTGGGAAAAGCTCTCTGGCCTTGGAGATGAGGAGGCCTGGATATCTTAGTAAGAGGAGTTTCAACAGACAGGCAGAAGGGAATAGAGACCATGGGAAGGGAATGGAAGAAAGCCACAGAATTAGAGGATGGGAGAAAGAGGATAATTGAGTAACCAAGTACGTAAAAGAGGGAGTGATCCAGAGTACAGGCAGCGGAGTTGTATATCAGAGCACCATTTCCTTTTCAGAAAAAAAAAAAAAAAAGTGACTCTGAGGAGGGGTGTGTGTGTGTGTGTGTGTGTGTGTGTGTGTGTATTAATGGGTGTTTTTTCTTCTCCAGTGCTGGCCCAATACAAGAGATCTCAATCTCAGCAAAGTAGGTCATAAGATCCTACTGAGATTGATAAGATCTGGATGAGGTTAAGGATTTGTGTGAAAGGTTTTTAAAGGTGTTATAAGAAGCATCAATCTAGGACTAGAGTGAAGTTCTATGTTACTTCTTGACTTTGGTCATTGTTATTTTTCCACTTAATTCTTGTTAGAGTCTTCTGATTATGCTCAAAATAGAAATAATCAAGCAATTTTTCTTTTTTAGCGATTCCTAACAGTGAAAAGATTATGTAAATTTACTAATAAAACATCTTTTTTTTTTCTTTTTTTGGTAACTTTGGCTAGACTTCAAAAATAATTTTCACCTCAGTTTATTCTATAGATATGCTCTCTTTGTGTTGATTTAATTCTTAGAATGGATGAAGTAACATAATAGCAATATTAAAGAAATTAACCATATTTATGATTATCCATTTAAATATGTGGTCCATATATGTATATCCATATGCTATATACCTTTGTATAGGAAAACCATAAAATATACCATAATTATCAATTTAAATTATATATACACAGTATAATTATTTTTTACTCGAAAATCAGTTAATTGCTATGATTGAAACTATCATGATTTATCAAGTACTTGCAAAGAAATGTGACTAGATATGCTAGAGATATTCTGCTAAGAAGGCTTTCTGATTTGAACATCTGGAATTACTATCCACACATACACAGAGACACCCACAGTGTCTTAAAATTTGATGAGAAAATATATTAAACCAGTTCTAAAAATAATTTTATTTCTTGACCTTTGAGTTGTAAATGCTTTGTCACTCTTGAACTTTTCAAAGACAACATTTAAACTTAAAAATAATGACCAATGGAACCATACTATAAAAGATCAAAACAAATAATTTTTATTAATGTTTACAAATATCCAGTTCTCTTCAGCTTCTTAACTGACAATATTCTACATTCCTTGGTCTTCCTTGTACCTAGATGGAACAATGTGATACAGTTTTGGACCATGTTACAAGAGGAAAACTGACAGACTCCTACATTTCCAGGCTCAGCCATAAAACATCCTGTGTCCAACATGTAGAGACCAGACTCCTGTCTCTACCCAAACCATGACAAGAAATAGCAATTCACTCTCACTTCTGGCAAAGAAGAAGTTGCAGGGTCCCTGAATATCTGTCCCTGTGGGAATCCTATCTTTCTTAACTACTTGCTCCATTGGCATACGCGTAAAATGGCACAACATCATGGGGAGGACTGTGTCACTCTCCTGCTTTGTAATTGTGGAAACTAAGGGCTAGGTGTGGAATTTGCCTCCACATCCTGTGACTTCATGTCTGGAGCCCACGGCTGTGTGCTGTGCTCTCAACTTTCCACCCTCCTTCATGATCATCCCCATGTGTAGAATACCATGATTTCTTCTGAGCATCCACTTTCTACCCATCCTCCAGACCTGCTTCAAGTCCTTCCTCCACTCCCAACCTCTCTGACCTACCCCTTCTCCAAGCCTCTCTACAATATCATTTCACCAGCCTACTCTGACCATTCCTTCCTCCTATCCCTTCATTTCCTCCACGCTTACCATTGACAAGCATTTTGGCTTTCTTATAGTTCTTCAAACCCAGCAGGCACGACTGAACTTGTAGGGCCTGTCCCTTGTTATTTCCTCTGCTTGGGACTATGTCCATCTGACTTAGCTCTTTTAAATACTTCCCTGACCCCACTCTGCTTGAAATGTTAACTCATCACTCTCACTCTTGGAATTCCTATCTGCTTCTCTGCACATAGAGATTACTATTCAGCATCCTTGTCACCATCTGATGTACCAAAGTTCTATGTATTTACTTATTGTCTGTCTCTGCCCAGTAGAAAGTAAGTTCGATGAGGTCAAGGAATTTTGTCTTTCTATTCATTGCTCCATAAGGGTCTGGTGCACAGTAGGTACTCAAAAAAATATTTTTGAATGAACAAACTACTACATTTTACACAGAATCCAAAGTTATAGCTAAAACTTTGTCTATTTTATGATATGTTCTGCAATATGTTATGATATGTTTTTTCTTTAGTCAGTTGGGCTTGGAAGAAAAAGTCTCTTAAGATGTTGGAGATGAAAGGACACCAGATATCTCATACATTTCTTGGGGGAGAGCTATCTAAAAGAGGTCCCAGATGAAGGTCATTGACTTTGGATTTTATGCTAATAAGAAACAAACATTTGACCAACTAAGCAACTATAATTTTAGGGTTGCTCATTAAAGCAGCTAGCATTACTTATCCTAATACAGAATAACTCAGTAAACTAATTCTGCTTCTCACAAAAAAAAGAACTTCAGTATTCTTGTACATTAATTATTTTTCTAAACTGAAAACTTTTACTAACACTTACCCTTAAATAAGCCTGAAAATTATGGGAGAGCAAAGTGAAACATGTTTCTTTACTGTATGGCTTCTTGGACTCTCATGTCATTGTAAATATTTAAGAAGGAAATATATCAACATTCCTAATCATATTTATCCAAAAGAGCACTTTGGTTGAAGTTACCTTTGTTAACATCGACCAGACAATATTACTCCCAAACAGTCTGCATTTAAAAGATGGCAATAAGTGAATTTTACTACACAAGATTATCAAAAGATTAGCTGTTTGCAATGGGGCTGAATTTTTAATTACACTGAAATACATGATTTGGCATTACTTTAGAAATAATAAAAATTCTACTGAAAGCATTTTTATTATGCCTATAAATGATACATAATACTCAAATATGAAAAATTTCCTTTAAATAAACAGTGTACAGTACAGATCAATAATATAGCCTAAACATAAATCAATAATAATAAGACATGAAGAAGCAAGCTATAATCTGAAAGTGGAATAAGCATTCAGAGCTGGCAACCCCGACACAATGACCATTCATATTGTTATGCATGCCCTGCCTTAGGCAAAACATTTCCAGTGTTGTTTTAAATAATTTTATTTCTCAGTAAGATGTAGAAGAATAGATTAAAAGATAATGCAACCACATTTTCTATTTGTAATTCTGTGAATTTCCTGAATTTTCTTTTAGACAGCAAAAATAATACCATTTTATGTTTAATTCTGTGCCTCTGAATGTAGCCCACTGCCACATGCTAACACATTAGTAAAAGAAAGAAAAAAAAATGCTCAGATCATTAAAAGGTATAATTTAGTGATAATGATTTTCTCCATTCCATTTATAAGCCAGGCGGAATTTTAATAGAAATAGTTGAGAAATATGAAAATTCATTTTACATCTTCATGTCCACTGACTCTCATTTAGAGAACAATAGCAAAAATAAGTATCTGGCAAACTTCTTCCAACTGGATGATTCCTCAGTTAACATTTAGGAGAAAAAAATGTATGTGTAAATTTTTAGCTTAAAATTTTTAGCTTAAAAATAACCTTCTTGACTTTTCCTTTTAAGGTAACTTGTTTCTTATTTTATAGCTTTTCCTGGGCCTTCTTTGGCAATTTTTTTTAAGTCTAATATTTTTGAGTCCATTAGTTAAAACTAATTCATAATTTAAACTGTAATTCATGAAAGTAAACTGAACTTTGTAGTACTTTGCTGTGAGGAAAGAAGAGGAAGATACAGCAGAAGCAATGGAGAGAGAATACTACCACAGATAGCTAACTTGTACATACACAATTATTGTATCACACAATAATATCTTCAGTATTAATAAAAAATATATAGTCTTTCAAATTACAATCAGGTGCACTGGTAGATATTGCAAAGAATGCCACTACAGGATCTACCTGAATGGCAAGTCCAGTGCAAAGTCTTATAATCAGTGCTGTTATTTGCAGCATAGCTTGACTGAGAGGTTGATAATGAAATAGAAAATTCTTATCACTTACACATCAAAGACTCACATGAGTTCTGCGGAGTTTGCTTTTAAAAAGTCATATTGCGTTTCAATACTGAAACCATTTTAAATATTGAGACCAAGGACATGCTGGTCTCAATCGGTCACAAGGGTACCATAAACTGCAAGGGCACTATAAACTGCTGTAAACATCAAGGTTAACATACAAATACTTGGCTTTTTAGGCTGTGTTGGAAACCTTTTTTTTTTTCTTGGAAACCTGATTAAACACTGCACGGAAAGGAAGCAAGTACAAGCCAAGTAATAGAAATATCAGAAACGTTATTAACAGAGGATTTTAGTAGCATTCAGTTTAGAAATTAAAATTTAGTTAAAAACTAAGGACTCTTAGATTAAGAAAATCGATAACTTAAACCTTATCAGGTAAAAAAGTCATAGAATATTGAGGGGAATAGAGACTTGAGTGCTCAAGTAATAATTAAATCTCTGTTTCAACAGGTGGTCATAGGAAGTTGTTCAAGACCTGAAGATTTCCTCCACAGGGAAAACTGACTGCCAAAATAACTTATTTCCCTGGGGGGCTGCTACATTTGTTAATTTTTTTTTCCCTTTTGTTCAATCTAAATTTGCCTTAATTTTACAACATGTAATAATTTCAATTCTGACTTCAGGAACAATTGAGCAGAAATCTGATCAACTTTTCATATGCAACTCTTAATATGTCTAAAGACATGCTACATTGTGTGATTGCATCTTCTGTTCTCCAGGCTCAATAGCTCCTATCTTCAAGGCTATTGCTCTTGCAACATTATGCTAGTCATCTCATCTCACCAGTCATGCTCCTGTGTGTCTCCTGTTTGCAAAGCACTTTGCAAGTGGAAGTTTCTAGAATTTTGATGCAAAACCCTGAGTGCGGTTTGACCCAGGCAAAGTTTTATTTGGTGGCCTCTGGACACTGCTATAGATAGCATTGTCTATCCTGAAAAGTATATTAAATGGAGGGACACTGAGGTTTTGATCAACTGAAACATGTACTGTTAAGCCATGTCTTTATCTTCTAATACTTATGAAACTGAATTGTTGACTTGTAAGGCAAAATATTATATCTATTAAATTTCAATTGCTTGGATTTAGCCAACTGTACCAGACTGTTGAATATTTTTGCTTTTTCTCTGACTAGTAATGAAAAGGTCATCAAAGTTTGGCCTATGAACCAAATCCAGCTCCGTGCCTTTTCTATAAATAATGTTTCAATGTAAAAGACCCATGTTGTTCTTCTTTATTTATTTATTTTTTAATGCATGGTCTATGACTGTTTTTAATGCTGTAAGTGACAACAGAGTTGAATACTTTTGACAAAGACTATGTGGTCCATAGAATGTAAAATATTCACTATTTTGTCATTTATAGGAAAACTTTCCCATCTCTGAGCTAGTGCATCAGTTGTCCTTTCTACTTTCCTGCAGTTCAGTGAGAATGCATCTATGTCCTCATGAAGACTGTGGATTAAAAGGCTGGACTGAGTAGGAATATTAGAAGGAAAAATCCAACTGGACACAGATACATAATCCTTATTTTTGTATTAACTAATTTAACCTGATGTGTTCCCACATTCTGAAAGTAGCCTGGGACAAGAAGTCTGTAAAATATAATGGTAAAAAATATTAGATTGGCAGCAGACTTATCCACAGAGACCTGGCAGGCCAGAAAGAACTGGCATGATATATTCAGAGCACTAAACGAGAAAAACATGCAGCCAAGAATACTATATCCAGCTAGGCAATTACTGAAAATCGAAGGAGAGATAAAAAGCTTCCAGGACAAACGAAAACTAAAAGAATTTGTAAACACGAAACCAGCTCTACAGGAAATATTGAAAGGGGTCCTCTAAGCAAAGAGAGAGTCTAAAAGTAGTAGACCAGAAAGGAACAGAGACAATATACAGTAACAGTCACCTTACAGGCAATACAATGGCACTAAATTCATATCTCTCAATAGTTACCCTGAATGTAAATGGGCTAAATACCCCAATCAAAAGACACAGGGTATCAGAATGGATAAAAAAAACAAAACCCATCAATATGCTGTCTTCAGGAAACTCATTTTAGACCCAAAGACACCTCTAGATTGAAAGTGAGGAGGTGGAAAACAATTTACCGTGCTAATGGACATCAAAGAAAGCTGGGGTGACAATCCTTATATCAGATCAATTAGATTTTAAGCCAAAGACTATAATAAGAGATGAGGAAGGACACTATATCATACTCAAAGGGTCTGTCCAACAAGAAGATCTAACAATTTTAAATATCTATGCCCCTAACGTGGGAGCAGAAAACTATATAAACCAATTAATAACAAAATGAAAGAAACACATCGACAATAGTACAATAATAGTAGGGGACTTTAATACCCCCCTCACTGAACTGAAATGGACAGATCATCCAAGCAAAAGATCAACAAGGAAATAAAGGCCTTAAATGACACATTGAACCAGATGGACATCACAGATATATTCAGAACATTCCATCCCAAAGCAACAGAGTACACATTCTTCTCTAGTGCACATAGAACATTCTCCAGAATAGATCACATCCTGTGTCACAAATCAGGTCTCAACCAGTATCATAAGATTGGAATGATTCCCTGCATATTTCCAGACCACAATGCTCTGAAGCTAGAACTCAGCCACAAGAGGAAATTTGGAAAGAATCCAAATACATGGAGACTAAAGAGCATCCTTCTAAAGAATGAATGGGTCAACCAGAAAATTAAAGAAGAATTGAAAAAACTTCATGCAAACAAATGATAATGAAAAAAATGGTTCAAAATCTGTGGGACCCAGCAAAGGCAGTCCTGAGAGGAAAATATATAGCAATAAAAGCTTTTCTCAAGAAACAAGAAAGGTCTCAAGTACACAACCTAACCCTACAGGTAAAGGAGTTGTAGAAAGAACAACAAAGAAAGCCTATACCCAGCAGGAGAAGAGAAATTATAAAGATCAGAGCAGAAATCAATGAAATAGAAACCAAAGGAACAGAGGAACAAATCAACAAAAGCAGGAGCTGGTTCTTTGAAAGAATTAATAAGATTTATGAACCCCTGGCCAGACTTATCAAAAAGAAAAGAGAAAGGATTCAAATAAATAAAATCAAGAATGAAAGAGGAGAGATCACAACCAATACCAAAGAAATGCAAACAATTATAAAAATATATTATGAACAACTATATGCCAGCAAATTTGACAATCTGGAAGAAATGGATACATTCCTAGAGACATATAAACTACCAGAACTGAACCAGGAAGAAATAGAAAACCTGAACAGACCTATAACCAGTAAGGAGATTGAAGCAGTCATCAAAAATCTCCCAACAAACAAGAGCCTGGGGCCAGAGGGCTTCCCAGGGGAAGTCTACCAAACATTTAAAGAAGAACTAATACCTGTTCTCCTGAAACTGTTCCAAAAAATAGAAATGGAAGGAAAACTTCCAAACTCATTTTATGAGGACAGCATCACCTTGATCCCAAAACCAGACAAAGACCCCAACAAAACGGAGAATTACAGACATGAACACAGATGCGAAAATTCTCACCAAAACACTGGCCAATAGGATCCAAAAGTACATTAAAAGGATTATTCACCACGACCAAATGGGATTTCTTCCAGGGCTGCAAGTTTGGTTCAACATCCGCAAATCAATCAGTGTGATACAATACATTAATAAAAGAAAGAACAAGAACCATATGATACTCTCCATAGATGCTGAAAAAGCATTTGACAAAGTACAGCATCCATTCCTGATCAAAACTGTTCAATGTGTAGGGATAGAGGGCACATACCTCAATATTATCAAAGCCATCTATGAAAAACCCACCACAAATATCATTCTCAATGGAGAAAAACTGAGAGCTTTTCCACTAAGGTCAGGAACACAGCAGGGATGTCTGTAATCACCACTGCTATTCAACATAGTACTAGAAATACTAGCCTCAGCAATCAGACAACAAAAAGAAATTAAAGGCATCCAAATCGGCAAAGAAGAAGTCAAGCTATCACTCTTTGCAGATGATATGATATTATATATGGAAAATCCAAAAGACTCCACTCCAAAACTGCTAGAACTTGTACAGGAATTTAGTAAAGTGTCAGGATATAAAATCAATGCACAGAAATCAGTTGCATTTCTTTACACCAACAACAAAACAGAAGAAAGAGAAATTAAGGAGTCAATCCCATTTACAATTGCACCCAAAACCATAAGGTACCTAGGAATAAACCTAACCTAAGAGGCGAAGAATCTATACTCAGAAAACTATAAAGTATTCATGAAAGATATTGAGGAAGACACAAAGAAATGGAAAAATGTTCCATGCTCCTGGATTGGAAAAACAAATATTGTGAAAATGTCTATGCTACCTAAAGCAATCTACACATTTAATGCAATCCCTATCAAAATCCCATCCATTTTTTCCAAAGAAATGGAACAAATAATCCTAAAATTTATATGGAACCAGAAAAGACCTCGAATAGCCAAAGCAATATTGAAAAAGAAAGCCAAAGTTGGTGGCATTACAATTCCAGACTTCAAGCCCTATTACAAAGCTGTCATCATCAAGACAGTATGGTACTGGCACAAAAGCAGACACATAGATCAATGGAACAGAATAGAGAGCCCAGAAATAGATCCTCAACTCTATGGTCAACTAATCTTCGACAAAGCAGGAAAGAATGTCCAATGGAAAAAAAGACAGTCTCTTCAAAAAATGGTGTTGGGAAAATTGGACAGCCACATGCAGAAAAATGAAACTGGACCATTTCCTTACACCACACGTGAAAATAGACTCAAAATAGATGAAGGACCTCAATGTGAGAAAGGAATCCATCAAAATCCTTGAGGAGAACACAGGCAGCAATGTTTTCGACCTCAGCCACAGCAACTTCTTCCTAGGAATGTCGCCAAAGTCAAGGGAAGCAAAGGCAAAAATGAACTATTGGGACTTCATCAAGATCAAAAGCTTTTGCACAGCAAAGCAAACAGTTAACAAAACCAAAAGACACCTGACAGAATGGGAGAAGATATTTGCAAACAACATATCTGATAACAGGCTAGTATCCAAAATCTATAAAGAACTTATCAAACTCAACACCCAAAGAACAAATAATCCAATCAAGAAATGGGCAGAGGACATGAACAGACATTTCTGCAAAGAAGACATCCAGATCGCCAACAGACACATGAAAAAGTTCTCCACATCACTCGGCATCAGGGAAATACAAATCAAAACCCCAATGAGATATCACCTCACACCAGTCAGAATGGCTAAAATTAACAAGTCAGGAAATGACAGATGCTGGTGAGGATGCAGAGAAAAGGGAACCCTCTTACACTGTTGGTGGGAATGCAAGTTGGTGCAACCACTCTGGAAAACAGTGTGGAGGTTCCTCAAAAAGTTGAAAATAGAGCTACTCTATGACCCAGCGATTGCACTACTGGATATTTACCCTAAAGATACAAATGTAGTGATCTGAAGGGGTATGTGCACCCAAATGTTTATAGCAGCAATGTCCACAATAGGCAAACTATGGAAAGAACCTAGATGTCCATCAACAGAAGAATGGATAAAGAAGAGGTGGTATATATACAGAATGGAATACTATGCAGCCATCAAAAGAAATGAAATCTTGCCATTTGTGATGACGTGGATGGAACTAGAGGGTATTATGCTTAGCAAAATAAGTCAATCAGAGAAAGACAACTATCATATGATCTCCCTGATATGAGGAAATGGAGAGGCAATGTGGGGGGTTTGGGGGGTAGGAAAAGAATAAATGAAACAAGCTGGGATCAGGAAGGAGACAAACCATAAGAGACTCTTAATCTCACAAAACAAATTGAGGGTTGCTGGGGGTACGGGGGTAGGGAGAGGGTGGTGGGGTTATGGACATTGGGGAGGGTATGTGCTATGGTGAGCTGTGAAGTGTGTAAACCTGGAGATTCACAGACCTATACCCCTGGGGCTAATATTACATTATATGTTAATTAAAAAATAAAAAAATATTAAAAAATTACTATAAACTAATTTTGTCAGATTGATAAGTTTCCAATCAATCAGTTAAAACCCATTACTTTTTAACTGTATGTTGGCTCCTCCACTAAATTTCTAATCTCCTTTTGCTCAGACACCAGGCTTTATTTATCTCAGTATTTCTCATAGCATCTAGCAAGTAGTTTTTCAAAAATATGTTTTAATGATTCAGGAATGACACATACACATAAAATCTCTTGTGGTAGAACGTACCATGCAGTAGACAATAAATATTTCACTGGAAAAGGAGTACTGTCAGAGTTTTTCGACGAGTCACTAATTGCTTTTTCTGAAGCCCTGAGTGCTTATTAGTCATGGCCAAAGAATGTCAAGATTTGTCTTCAAATACATCAACACTCTTGTCCATGTACCTCTTCTGAACTTCGCTCAAAGCATGTGCCCTGGAACCCCATGGTTCAATCTTACTGCCGCCTCCTAACTGCTGTGGGAGCTTTGGCAAGTCACTGAAGCTACCTGACCTAAATATTCCTAATTATAAAATAACCTTCATAGGATTTTGTGTGAATTAAATGATCAAAAATCTTAATGCATGTGATAATTACTCAATTCTTTAAGAAGCTACTATTTTTTAAAGATTTTATTTATTTGGGGGAGAGAGAAGGAGAGTGAGAGTAAGAGAGAGAGCGCGAGAGAGAGCACTATTGCATTAGGGAGGGGCAGAGGAAGAAGTAGACTCTCCATTGAGCAGGGAACCCCATGTGGGGATCCATCCCAGGACCCTGGGATCATGACCTTAGCCAAAGACAGATGTTTAATGGACTGAGCCACCCAGGTGTTGCAATTAGCAGTGTTTGACTGCAGTGTTTTTTAAGTTAGGTGGATGAAATCAAAACTGTATACACCTTCCTTGTGTTTGCTGTTTCCCTCTCTCAATGTATGTCCCTCTCCCAATGTATGTTCCCTGTGGGTTCCATAGCTGGTATCCTCATGTTTATATCTATACAGGCAGTGAAGCTGTGACCCTTGATTTTGGTGGGCATATGACTATCATAACCAATATTATACTGTTGAAGTGCTTTGTAATATTTCATCTTATTAATAAAATCTCACTTTATATACCATCTTTATTAATTTATGGACTATTAAATTGTTTACAGTTTTATACTTTTACTAAGAATATTGTAATATAATAACTGTCCCCAGTGCACATATATGAGAGTTTCTCTAGGCCCACAATACACATCTGAGTAGAATCTCTAGGCCATAACATATACCTTTAAAAATTTTTTCAAGAAGGAGGAGTCAAGATGGTGGAGAAGTAGCAGGCTGAGACTACTTCAGGTAGCGGGAGATCAGCTAGATAGCTTATCTAAAGATTGCAATTATAAGAACATACTATGAGCAACTCTACGCCAACAAATTTGACAATCTGGAAGAAATGGATGCATTCCTAGAGACATATAAACTACCACAACTGAACCAGGAAGAAATAGAAAGCCTGAACAGACCCATAACCAGTAAGGAGATTGAAACAGTCATCAAAAATCTCCAAACAAACAAAAGCCCAGGGCCAGATGGCTTCCCGGGGGAATTCTACCAAACATTTAAAGAAGAACTAATTCCTATTCTCCTGAAACTGTTCCAAAATATAGAAATGGAAGGAAAACTTCCAAACTCATTTAATGAGGCCAGCATCACCTTGATCCCAAAACCAGACAAGGATCCCATCAAAAAAGAGAACTACAGACCAATATCCTTGATGAACACAGATGCAAAAATTCTCGCCAAAATACTAGCCAATAGGATTCAACAGTACATTAAAAGGATTATTCACCATGACCAAGTAGGATTTATTCCAGGGCTGCAAGGTTGGTTCAACATCCGCAAATCAATCAATGTGATACAACACATTAATAAAAGAAAGAACAAGAACCATATGATACTCGCCATAGATGCTGAGAAAGCATTTGACAAAGTACAGCATCCCTTCCTGATCAAAACTCTTCAAAGTGTAGGGATAGAGGGCACATACCTCAATATTATCAAAGCCATCTATGAAAAACCCACCGCAAATATCATTCTCAATGGAGAAAAACTGAAAGCTTTTCCGCTAAGGTCAGGAACACGGCAGGGATGTCCGTTATCACCACTGCTATTCAACATAGTACTAGAAGTCCTAGCCTCAGCAATCAGACAACAAAAGGAAATTAAAGGCATCCAAATCAGCAAAGAAGAAGTCAAACTATCACTCTTCGCAGATGATATGATACTATATGTGGAAAACCCAAAAGACTCCACTCCAAAACTGCTAGAACTTGTACAGGAATTCAGTAAAGTGTCAGGATATAAAATCAATGCACAGAAATCAGTTGCATTTCTCTACACCAACAACAAGACAGAAGAAAGAGAAATTAAGGAGTCAATCCCATTTACAATTGCACCCAAAACTATAAGATACCTAGGAATAAATCTAACCAAAGAGACTAAGAATCTATACACAGAAAACTATAAAGTACTCATGAAAGAAATTGAGGAAGACACAAAGAAATGGAAAAATGTTCCATGCTCCTGGATTGGAAGAATAAATATTGTGAAAATGTCTATGCTACCTAAAGCAATCTACACATTTAATGCAATTCCTATCAAAGTACCATCCATTTTTTTCAAAGAAATGGAACAAATAATCCTAAAATTTATATGGAACCAGAAAAGACCTCGAATAGCCAAAGGAATATTGAAAAAGAAAGCCAAAGTTGGTGGCATCACAATTCCGGACTTCAAGCTCTATTACAAAGCTGTCATCATCAAGACAGCATGGTACTGGCACAAAAACAGACACATAGATCAATGGAACAGAATAGAGAGCCCAGAAATAGACCCTCAACTCTATGGTCAACTAATCTTCGACAAAGCAGGAAAGAATGTCCAATGGAAAAAAGACAGCCTCTTCAATAAATGGTGTTGGGAAAATTGGACAGCCACATGCAGAAAAATGAAATTGGATCATTTCCTTACACCACACACGAAAATAGACTCAAAATGGATGAAGGATCTCAATGTGAGAAAGGAATCCATCAAAATCCTTGAGGAGAACACAGGCAGCAACCTCTTCGACCTCAGCCGCAGCAACATCTTCCTAGGAACATCGCCAAAGGCAAGGGAAGCAAGGGCAAAAATGAACTACTGGGATTTTATCAAGATCAAAAGCTTTTGCACAGCAAAGGAAACAGTTAACAAAACCAAAAGACAACTGACAGAATGGGAGAAGATATTTGCAAATGACATATCGGATAAAGGGCGAGTGTCCAAAAGCTATAAAGAACTTAGCAAACTCAACACCCAAAGAACAAATAATCCAATCAAGAAATGGGCAGAGGACATGAACAGACATTTCTGCAAAGAAGACATCCAGATGGCCAACAGCCACATGAAAAAGTGCTCCACATCACTCGGCATCAGGGAAATACAAATCAAAACCCCAATGAGATACCACCTCACACCAGTCAGAATGGCTAAAATTAACAAGTCAGGAAATGACAGATGCTGGCGAGGATGCGGAGAAAGGGGAACCCTCCTACACTGTTGGTGGGAATGCAAGCTGGTGCAACCACTCTGGAAAACAGCATGGAGGTTCCTCAAAATGTTGAAAATAGAACTACGCTATGACCCAGCAATTGCACTGCTGGGTATTTACCCTAAAGATACAAACGTAGTGATCCGAAGGGGCACGTGCACCCGAATGTTTATAGCAGCAATGTCTACAATAGCCAAACTATGGAAAGAACCTAGATGTCCATCAACAGACGAATGGATAAAGAAGATGTGGTATATATACACAATGGAATACTATGCAGCCATCAAAAGAAATGAAATCTTGCCATTTGCGATGACGTGGATGGAACTAGAGGGTATCATGCTTAGCGAAATAAGTCAATTGGAGAAAGACAACTATCATATGATCTCCCTGATATGAGGGAGAGGAGATGCAACATGGTGGGTTAAGGGGGTAGGAGAAGAGTAAATGGAACAAGATGGGATTGGGAGGGAGACAAACCATAAGTGACTCTTAATCTCACAAAACAAACTGAGGGTTAATGGGGGGAGGGGGGTTGGGGGGGTGGGATTATGGACATTGGGGAGGGTATGTGCTATGGTGAGTGCTGTGAAGTGTGTAAACCTGGCGATTCACAGACCTGTACCCCTGGGGATAAAAATATATTATATGTTTATAAAAAATAAAAAAAAAATTTTTTTTTCAAGATGGTGGTCCTATTCCTTATTGGTTACATCCATTTTGGTTTAGGTTACTTTCCTATATTTCCACATGCCTGAAACTGAAATTGGCTCTCAATCATTTTTGGATCCTCTGTAGTACAATGTCTGGCACAGAAAAGTTTCATTTGATTTTCTTTTTAACTCATTGGGGTTGGTGAATCGAACTTGGGCCAAATGTGTTGCAGAGAAAAAATGATATCTGTGCTTTTCCTAACTTCTAAATAAAGTTGAATATTTATTTCAATCATAAATATAGGCTAAAAAAACCCACAAAAACCCAAGTAGTATTAGCAGGACCTGTGATTTTTTTTCACCAACAGAAGGCAAAGATATTTTCATATCACATTATAGCTATTGCAGATGTATCAAAATATCTCTTATATTTACCATTACTCTAAAATTATGGTAGTTATCAGATCCATCCCAATATCTTATTATTTAATGTCTTACTAAGAAAGCATGCATATTAGAATGTCAACATTTAAAATATTTTTCTATTACTGTATTTCGATGTACTTGAAATCTTTTACAATCTTCTGTGTTTTCAGGCATTATCCTGCTAAGGAGATTACAGGATACACAGGAGGTTCACAGCACAATAAAGGTTAAGAACTCCATTAAATGTTAGTTCTTAAACCTTCTCTTTGCTCTTTTCACTCCCTGACAGGCCTTACTGGAACCTCTTAATGTACTGAGAATTGTCAAGTCCCGAGAGACAATTTGTTAATTGAAAAGGAAGCAATGCTACTTAGCTGTTAGGCCTATGTTCAACTATCTGTTTTTGGTGAAGCCTGGATCTCCTTGGGGGTCACACTTTCCACAGAACTCAAAAGAATCATACTATGGCTTTCACCTAGAAGTAGAAATAAAAGGAAAACTCAGAAGGATTTACAAAGTTCTATTGTACAGTTTCCTTAGTAACAGCCCATTTCAGAGACTGCGCTTTCATCTTCATCTCCTTTCCCCACTTAAGGTCTTCAATCTCTCTTTATTTCTGATTACTTCAGGTGGATATTATGTTCCTGAGTTCTTCTATGATTTAGGCATTTAAATTAAACTTCGTCTGTGCTTTTAATTGCAGTGATTCTATTTTCTTTCTTTTTCCTTTTTTTTAAAGATTTTATTTATGTGACACAGAGAGATGGAGAGAGAGAGAGAAAAGCAGAGGGAGAAGAAGAAGCAGGATCGGCGCTGAGCAGGGAGCCAGATGTGGGGCTCGATGCCAGGACCCTGAGAACATAACTTAAGCCGAAGGCAGACACTTAACCAATTGAGCCACCCAGGCGCCCCTCCATTTTATTTTTTAAAATTTATTTTTTATTGAATAAATTCTTCATGTGACTCTGTGTAAGTATAAGGTGTACAGCATGTTGCTTTGGTAGGTTTATATACTGTCACACATAGGCCATTGTAATGACATTTCTCACATTACACCTATTTATAGCACAACATTATTGTCTATATTCATTCTGCTGTTCATTAGATCTCTATGGCTTACTTACTATTCATTATAAGTGACAATTACATTTTAAAGAATATTTCTTCAGAGAAAGAATATTTTTTAAATTTAAATATTTTTAAATCTTTAAAGAGAGAATATGGGGCACCTGGGTGGCTCAGTGGGTTAAGCCTCTGCCTTTGGCTCAGGTCATGATCCCAGGGTCCTGGCATCGAGCCCCATATCAGGCTTTCTGCTTAGTAGAGAGCCTCCTTCCTTCCTTTCTCTGCCTGCCTCTCTGCCTACTTGTGATCTCTCTCTATCAAATAAATAAAATCTTCAAAAAAAAATAGAGAATATTTATCTCCCATTTACCACAGAAGATATTTGATTTTCTCACCCCAGGCCACAGTGATTTTCACTGTTGATACTTAAGACAACCAAGATTGGGTCAGCTGACTTTGCTAGGAAATAGCATGGAAGAAACTAGCTCATCCTTTCAGCAATTCCTAAGTAGAAGTTTTAGTACTTTCCCATTGAAAGCTCTGGGAAAGACTAAACTTTGATAATTTTGGATATCTTACTCTGCAATGGAAAACTTGTGCTTCATGAGTTTAGAAACTTGCAAAAAGTCAGTCCCATTTTGCCCCTTATTTTGGGATAGTCATTTTCATTACTGTACTGCTTTCTTCAATGTCTATTTCAGGGTTCATTCCACTGATAACATCTGTCCATTTGTATTAGGTCTGGGATTGCCAGAGAAACAGAACCAATGGAAAATAAATAAATAAATAAATAATAAAAATATATATAAACCTTATGAGCTAATTCCTTATAATTAATCATATTATATAATATCATAATAAATCATATTACATATAATTATAACAAATCCTATTATATGTAATAAATAAATTATATCATAATAATATCATATTATATATCATTTATTATAGGTAACTGGCTCAAGTGATTACGGAGGCTGAGAAGTTCCACAATATGTACTTGGCAAACTGAAGATCTAGAACAGCCAATGATATAGTTCCAATCCAAGTCTGAACCCAAAGTCAGGAGGAGACTGATGTCCCAGCTGAAAATGGTCAGAAAGAGTGAATTCGCCTTTCCTGAGCCTTTTCTTCTATTTAGACCTTCAAAAGATTAGATGAAGGCCACCCACATTAGGAAGGGTAATCTGCTTTACTCAAATTCAATTCAAATATTAATCTCATTTAAAACCATCCTCATAATAACACGGCGGACGTTGGGAGAGGGAGAGGATAAGTGAGATGGGGGAAATTGGAGGGGGAGACAAACCATGAGAGACTGTGGACTAGAGAAACAAGCTGAGGGTTTTAGAGGGGAGGGGGATGGGGGGGTTGGGTGATCCTGGTGGTAGGTATTATGGAGGGCACTGGAGCCCTGGGAGCACTGCATGGAGCACTGGGTGTGGTGCATAAACAATGAATTTTGGAACACTGATAAGAAATAAAACAAACAAACAAACAAACAAACAAAAACCATCCTCATAAACACATCTAGAATGTTTACCCACATATCCAAGCACCCTCTCTTTTCTCCCCATGGCCCAGCTAAGTGGATACATAAAATTAACCTTCACACCATCGGTGATTATTATTCTCTTTATGCTGGGTTCACTGTTAGCAAACTGTTCTATGACTTCAGTTTCTTCAGAGAATAGTCAATAGCTGCCTCACCCCCAATCTACTGTTTTTCTATTTTAAAGCCTAGAGATCATCTGGTTTCCAGAACTTGCCCTTGAAGCTCAATCAAATCAAGGGTGTTGAAACCTCACAGAATACCGGGGAAATATGGATATTCTTCTAGGTCTCCACTGAGAATTCTGACAATTATTTTCCCACCCTTCCTTCTTTGAGGTTATTATCACTAGATATTAATACATTTAGCCCATCTGGGCTGTCATTTACCAACTTTACTCCCCCCACTAATTTAGGAATTTGGTTTCTAGAATATGTTCTTTTCCTTTCTTATATCCATTTTAGTGACTTTAGTGTCTTTGTATATGAGTAATCCTACTTCCAAATTTACTGTGCTTCTTGAGTCTAAAATTTTGCTCATAGTCAGTCTTTACCCACACTTGTAGTAGGTCCTGAAACTTGTTGCTAGTTTCAGTAGGTTGCTAGTTTCAGTACGTTGCTGATCAATTTATGAAGTTTTCAACTCTAATATATCAATATTTCATCATATTCTTCTGTCATTCCAGATATCTTTCCTGTTGACACCTGTTCATTGTTTTCTATTTCCCTGAACCTTCCTTTTTCTACACTATCATTAGCAGGCTTCCTTTCATGACTCTCTGATCCAACTGGTAGTCTAGATCATTGAACTGGTAGTCTAGATCATTGATTCAATCTCTTTATTCCCAACATCTTTAATGCTGTCACCCTCTAGATTTCCAGGATATATATATATTTTTTTTTCCTGAGAACTCCTAAACTCAAATCATTCCAATCACTTGCAATCTTTCCCTCTGTATGTGGGGTGTTGAGTGATGTTTAAGAGATCATATTTCGAATGCAGACTGGTGTCTTTATAAGCATAGAATCTGCATTGGCTAAAGAATAAAGGTCTACTTCTCAGCAAAGCATAAGAGGAATCTGTGATGTGACCCCTGTTCACCTCCTTTTCTAGACATATTGTTCAGTAAATCCCTTCAGTTTCCTGTCAAGAACTGTGTAGGATCAGAAACTTTGACCTAATTGCAAGCTAACAAGGTAGCCTACCACAATTTCATGGATGTTGGCAGAAAACACAAGACCTCTGGAGTAGAGTGTGTAGTAAAGAATTTAACCTTGCCCCAAAAGAGGTCTTTTTATTTTTATTTTTCTTTCTTTCTTTCCCCCCCCCCTCATTCCTGGGGGTAATCTCTAACCCCTTAGAATGTATTGCTTGAAAAAAAAATTCTTTGTTTACCTGGGAGCATTGAGCCATGCTAGCTAGTGTGGCAGCATGATTTATAATGGGTTTTTAGGTCATGTTGCATAACTAGACCTCTGAAGGAGCTGGAGTCTAAGCTTGACCACATGAGAAGTCAAGCCCATCTGTAAGACAGAGCTCTTTAAAGAATCTGGATATCAAGGCCCAGGTGAGTTTCCTTGGCTGAGAATATTCAGTGTGTATTATCACACATCACTATTGAGGAGTGAATAGATATATGACTCCACTGGGGAAAGGCAGCTGGAAGCTCTGTGTTTTGGACTTTCATGAAGATTGATGGATTTATATTTATTTATTTATTTGACAGAGAGAGCACAAGTGCAGGGGGAAGGAGGAGGGAGAAAGAATCCTCAAGCAGACTCCCCACTGATTAGGGAACCCAATGTGGGGCTCAAACCTAGGACCTTGAGATCATCATCTGAGCTGAAACCAGGATTCGACCACTTAACTGACTGAGCCACCCAGGTACCTGAGACTCCTTTGGACTCTGCCCCATGTATCTTTTCCCTTAGGTGAGCTTAATCTGTATTCTTTTCTTTAATAAACTGTAGCTGTGAGCGTAACAGCTTTCAATGAGTTCTGTGAGTCCTTTTTAGCAAATTATCAAAACTGAGACTGGTCTGCAGGACTCTTAAATTTTGTAGCTGTTATCAGAAGTGATGGTGGTCATGTGGTCTGTCCCCTAACTTTACAGTGATACAAAGAATTTTATCAGAAGTCATGACACAGTAAATAGTATGAGATTCATGTATCTATAGTTTTCCTTGTCCTCCCAATTCTGTTGGAAACACTTGGAGTGGTCCAAGTGGATGCTACACACAAACTGGGTTTGGAGCAAAGCTGAGGAGCCGTGAACTTAGGGAATTTGAATCTTTAATACTGGATATAAACATGCCTATTCAGAACACATTATCTTTATCTTCTAAGGTTGTGTATACACCCACCCTTTGCTCTAGAAGGAGTCACTATCTGTAACTTCCAAGCTTATTTGTTATTAAAGGATCCTTAAAAAGATAGTTTGGAACAAAAGGGCAGTTGACGTCCTTTTGCATGATCTATATAAATATTTGAGACTTATGGAGAACTGTCTTCCCACAATTCCGTGCTTCAGTCACACCAGACTACCTACACTTGTCCTAAAGTATCTTCCTAGATCTGTGTTTTGTTCGTATTTCCATTCTACCTGAAATACAGTGGTCACTGTGACAAATATTATTCCTCCTTCAATATTCTTTTCAAGGGTATCATATCCAAAAATCACTTTTCAATACCCCTTTTGCCTGTCCCTATCATAAACCTCCCCTCTTTGAGCCTTATCTTCCTCAAACTTCTAGCATAAGGATGACATCACTCTGTTGTCCTTGTTTGTTTAAATTACTTTTTTTTTCTCTGCTAAAACATATAAGGACTAGTTCTGATTTCTCCTTTTATCCCCTGAGTAGCATTATTCTGCCACATAGTATCTACTGTAAAATTTGTTGAAATGGAGAACTATTCCATATTCTGATAAAACATAATTTCTATTTTATTCAGAAAGTTTAATGATTAAGATCAGGACAGAGCACAAATAAAGTTGGTTCTGATTTTTCCAACTACATTCATGCTATTGAATGGAAATAGAATTATTTAGTAACTCAAGACTTCACTTTGTGTCTATTACGGGTTCTCTTTTTGTCTCCCAAACAACAGAATTCATACAATTTTTTCCATGACCCCTTATTTCCTAGAATATAGCTATTTTTCATCCTCTTCATTTCTACCACCTGAGTTTAAAACACTACTTTTCATCTACTTTACTTAATAGCTTCCAGTGTGTCATCCTTCTACATTTGCCCTCTAGAGTCACATTACAGCAGCCAGAGTGATAATTTTAAAATATAAATCCTGTTCCTCCCCTACTTAAAACCCTATAACAGTTTCCTCTTATCCTCATAGTAAAAACCAAATTCTGTATAATGACCTACTTAAGGCTATTGTACACATTATTTTCCCTGCCTAAAATGTTCTTACACCAGCTAATTCATATGAATAACCACTAACTTTAAGTATCACTTATTTAATGAGTACCTGCTTAAGGACGATTGTCCTAAAATCACTACTGGAATTACGAACTGTGACCACAGCCCAAGCATTCTTAATTTTACTTAATGACTTTTCCTTTTTTTTTTTCCAGTAACATTTTCAATGCTCTACCATGCTGTATATAATTTAATGCTACCATGCTTTATATAATTTGCTCTTTTTCTTTCTTTGTTTACTGTTTTATGTAGATTTTTCCAGAATGTAAGCTCCATGAGACCAGAGATCTTTGTCTGTTTTTCCACTGATGATATCAATGCACACAGAACAGTGTCTGGTGCAGGGTAGTTTAACAATAGATATTTTTTCTGTGAATCAATCCATGAATAACTTAGGCACACTTAAACGATTGTTATTATTATTTATATTGTTCCAATTAGAAGAGGGGACCCTCAGGGATGGAGTGAGAATAATGATAAGAATACATTGTGAAGACTGAGTTTAAGGGATATTCTGGACAATGTGAGTCTATAGACACTCAGAATCAACCCGCCTAGTCCCCATTCTGAGGCCCTCTGATAATGGTGTATGTTAACATGACACCGCCTGTGTGAATCTACATGAACTGTCCATATTGTATGTGGCTATCTCTTTCCAGAGTAGGAGGAAAGAATGATTTTTAAGCATATGAAGTATTTTTTAATTTAATATTATAATACTAACAATGTTCCTATCCTTCCATTACATATATTGTCTATTAATTTTAATTTAACTTTATTATTTAAATAAAAATTTATCATTTTATTTAATTTTATATTTATTTTTCTGTTAGGTAAGTAATCTATTTCCTACATTATGCAAATCTGTCACTTTCCTTTCCTTAGAAATCATATAGTCTGGTACTAGTTTTTGCTCTGTTAGCTGTAGGAGAAACCAGAACAGAAATACGTCTCAAGTGAAGCAATACATAAACAGGGTGTGGTTTCTTCTGTATTAGATAATCATGCCTTTGGGGTATTACAAAGCAGGAAGCGTAATTCTGAGATCTTGATTTTGGGGGTATGTGGTTTTCCATGGATCACACACTGGAAAGATGTAGGTGTGTGGCTATGAGGATACACACATTGTTGACCCTTAGAAATTTATTTTTACTGTAATAGGTAACTAATTATTTGTGAATCACTGAGCTAGAGTATAGATGATATTTTATCATATTTTATAATAGTGAGATTTGTAAGTATTTCCTCTGTAAGATTGACTCAGTTCACTTTTTTTTCAGTTCTTCACTCTTTCTTCAAGCAAGTAATCTGATTCTGGGCATTTTCTAAAAAAATAAATCATCCTTTCCTCCTCTTTAATAAAATGGAATTTTAATATAATATTTTAAGTTTTTTTTTAAGTTTCATCAGTAAGACTTTTGTCTTCCCACAATTAACTAAGAGTTTGTAATTAAATAAACTGTTGAGATTTTTTTTGCCTATAGTTTTCCAGTGTCTTGTTCTTGAAAGCCAAATTACCAAGCTTCATTGTACTGTGCATATCCATATATTGAATTAGTATCTATCGAGGTTAAAGCTGAAAGACAACATTTTAAGCAATCCCTGTTGTAAGATCAGACAGAAACTATGCTCAGTAGTGTTAGGAACAAGTCGTTGCATGAACTTGTTCTGCAAACAACTTGGTATTTAGATCTAATGAATATTTCCCATTTGGAAAGTAAATTGCTGATGTGCTTCCTGGCACTGTCTTCCTACTGCCAGAAAGCATCATGTTTTCCTTTTGAAAGATCTTTCATAAAAAGATCCGTACCTTCAAATCAATTTGAGCTAATCCTTACATGCTGTGTTCCATTATTTCACACTAGAGAAAAATAAACACTGAGTTTCATATTATGAAAATGAACCCATGTTATCTCTGTTGTCAAATGTTTCTCTTGCTTTGCTTTCTCTCTCCCTCCTTCCCCTTCCCCTCCCTTTCCTCCTCTCCTTCCCCATTCCATCCTCTTCTACCTCTCTTCTCTCTCCTTTCCTTCTTCTTTTCTTTTCTCCCTTCTCTTTCTCTCTTCTCTGTCTCTCTCTATCTCTCCCTTCCTCCTTCCCAATCTCCCTTTCTCCCTGTCTCTTTCCCTCTGTCTTTCTTCCATATCTCTGTATTTGAAAGAGTCAGAAATCCCCCTTCCAGTTCTGTTCTTCCTATAATTTCTAATAGGCAGGGTGATATTTATGTACAATTACAAGTTCCCACCCCTTTAACAAAGTAGAGTACTGTGTGTAATAATATCAGTTGGTGTTTGTGACTATACCTACACTAACTCAAAATAACAAAGTCAGTATGGAAAACTATATTAACAAACATTCTTCCATCTTATTGTTTATCATTAGTTGCACAGGATAACCCATTGATTTAGATACAGGAGATGGGAATTAAACTCCAAAGGGTTGAAATAGAATCTTTCAATATGTGTCCTGAGAATTCATTTCCAAGAAAAACCTGAAGGATGCTTCTGTTGTTATTCTTGTTGTTGCTTAAAAATTTCTTGTGATTTTTTTATAGTGACCTCATAAGTCAAAATGTTCTAAGTTCAGTGCCAATTATTTTAAAATAAAAATTTATTTGATAGAATTTTGGGTAACTAATAGTAAAAATTGTAGGTTGTGAAGTATGTTACAAATATCCCATTATTTTACGTGTATAACCTCAGATGATCATCACAATAATCTGGTGAAGACAAATAAGTGATTTTCCCCACATCAAAGAATTCTCCAGTGGCAAAATGAAACTCTGCCCTGGGTCATCTGACTGAGGGTTGTGGATGTCATGTCTAGACTTCAGGGTCTTCTAGGAGAATCTTTAGTTCAACAAAATGATGGCTTCCAAGCCTTCTCAGTCTCCATAATTTATTATCAACAGGAATACAGCAAATATATAGGAATTCATTGCAAATAAAAGAATTTATTCCATTGTTAGAAAGCACTAGCTTTCAGTTATTTGCAAAGTTGAGCTTAAAATACCTTCTGGAAACATTCATACATTTGACATCAATTTGCTTGCCGAAGGAACATTTAACTACATTAAGCTCCTAACTTAGCTACTCCACTGTACTTTAAACTAATCTTAGTGTGAGATATTTTTTATAATTTTCACCATCATTGCCTTTGACTTGAGCTTGAAACAAGTAGACTTGAATCACTTAATGCCCCTCAACTTGAATTTCTGAAATTGAAGCATTTGAAAAATGGGGCAGTTAGGTCAGACCAATGTTTTCCAACCCGAACTGCACTGCAATGTAATGACCAATGAGAAAAGTCAGAGGAAGTAGGGAGAGACTGCCGTGAAGGCACTGAAGTAGAATCTGGGTAGAGGTGGCGATATTTGAACTTGGCTGGCGTTATACAGAGAGAGGACCACTTCTAGTCCTAAAATTTGATGGTTTTTGTGAAGTCTACCTTGAGCACTTTTGAAACTGCTTTGGTGCTTTATATGGTATTGAGATATTTGTATGGAAAAGAAACTTCTCACTATTTCAATGATACAAAGACAGGTAAAGTTAAAGGTTCATTTATCTTTAGAGACAGCAACTGTTAAGATACACATCTTTATTTCGAATTTTCTCTTTCCTTTTAGAAACTTCTATTACTTCAGAAACATTTGGCGATGATGATGAATATATCTCAAAAGCTTAGAAAATTATTCAACATTAAATAACTCATGCTAAAGAAATGACCCTGAAGATAGTGGCTGTTCATTTTTAAATTGCTGTTATCTTTATCAAAATTTGCATCTCAGAGGGGGACACCTGGGTGGCTCAGTGGGTTAAGCCTCTGCCTTTGGCTCAGGTCATGATCTCAGGGTCTTGGGATCAAGCCCTGCATTGGGCTCTCTACTCAGTGGGGAGCCTGTTTCCTCCTCTCTCTCTGCCTGCCTCTCTGCTTACTTATGATCTCTCATTCTTTCTCTGTCAAACAAATAAATAAAATCTAAAAAAAAAAAATTGCATCTCAGAGGAATCTTCTTAAGGAAATCAGTGTGTTAAAATTTCCTGTAAGTGCTCATTCCTTGTCTTGCATGACAGACTTCATGCTAAAAGAAATCCTCATCTCAAATATCATCTCTTCTTAAACTTTTCCCAAGTAGGGCTGGTCACTGCCTTTTTTTATGTCTACAGTATATTGTTCCTATTTCTTTTATATGGCATATATGATTGCATTGGGATTATTTGTTTGTCATTTCTACTAGACAAGTTGGAGGAACAAAAAATGTTACTTCTTTTTTATCTTCATTCCTGTCATGTTGGTAATTTCCACCCATATGCCCCTCTTCCCTCAAACCAGAGAAAGAAGATATTTTTAATGGCTTACAATACATTTCTAAATATAGTATATAGATTTTATAAGAAATGATACAACCAAAATGAAAAAAAAAATGCACCAGGGACTCTAAAATCAGTAGGATGTGACTCATTTAAGAAAATTTTAAATGAATACTCCCTTTATTAAAAAAAAAAAGGCAAAGCAAAGCTTTTTAAATCCCAAAGTTTCAAGAGGAGAGGAAGTGAACAGAACAATCTCAATGAGTTTTGGATGGGAGTGAAGTGGAACAAACTAAAGGGAATTATAGAAAATGTCTAATTTCGCTCATCGTAGTAAATATTTGTTTAATTTTTATTGTTGACTTGTTTGTGTTTTTCTGCTTCTGAATTCTCTCATTATATCTGAGGACTATTTTTCTGTGTTAGCCCTGCTGGGACAGGTCCCATGTCTGCTACAGAAACTGAAAGTCCCAGACAAGATGCTCCCTATTTTACCACCTGGTTAGATGCTTGACTTATTTTTAGCCAATCACACATTCCCACTCAAATATAGAGCAAATGAGCCCAGAGCGAGGGCAGAGCAGTGACATCAATGTTTGGTTTCCAAAGGTAGTAACAGAATTGGGGTAGCAACTGAACCCATGTCACAAGCCCACAGAGGCGGTTACCAACAGTTGTATTGAGAGAACAGTACTCACAGCAGAGTGACCTTAATTAGGTTCTTCACATCAGCAGATTTTGGATCTAAGGGTTTCTGCCTGCTTCTTTAACCTTTTTGTTTTTGTGTTTTAGTCTTCCCGTTGATTCAGTAAACTATCCACCTTCTTTTCAAAATATTTTAGTTATCAGAGTCTGCTTCTATTGAATACAAGTAAGAACCAAAATTCAATCATTATCAAAGAAATTCTAGGTAATTTTAGGTATTATTTTATTTTCCTAAAATACTAGCATATATATATATCACCATATATTTTTATATATCTCTATCTATATACATATGTATATAAATTACTTATATGATTGCATTATCCTATATCCTATATCAACAATTTTTATTGCATTATCCTATATCAACAATCTGTGCGTGGCATTGCAAACTGATATGTAAATAAAAGAATTATAGCTGTCTAAACTATTTTGATCTTAATAGTTTTTCTCAGTTAAAATAATTTCAGCTTCTCAATATAAAATCATGATATTTCAAAACAAAGAGATGTTTTCAAAATCGTAGGATAGAATGTTTTATTTATCCAATGAATTGCCTATACTCTAAGACACTGCTAGCAATAGGGATGCCTACATGAATAACAAGTGGCTCCTAGGTGAATAAAACAGAGATATTTATTTACTATAATATTGGAAGGCAATATGGTGATATGTATTGGATCATTTAAAAAAAATTTTTTTTAAAGATTTTATTTATTTATTTGACAGACAGAGATCACAAGTAGTCAGAAAGAAAAGCAGAGACGGTGGGGGGAGGCAGGCTCCCTGCTGAGCAGAAAGCCCCTATGCAGGGCTTGATCCCAGCACCCTGGGATCATGACCTGAGCTGAAGGCAGAGGCTTTACCCACTGAGCCACCCAGGCGCCCCTGTATTGGATCATTTTAATATTCATGTTCTTGATCCAGTAATCCACTACTGGGAATTCGTACTAAAGGAATAATAACAGAAAAAAATGCCTCCGAAAATATTCATTGTAGCACTCCCTCAAATTGCAAAAAGACTGAAAACAAATTAAATGTCTAAAAATAGGTGGGATAGTTATTAGCACTGTTCAAAAAACATGTTTTTTTCATTCTTTCCCGGCACATGGTGAAATTGTATTTCCTTATGCCCTTGAAGTTAGGAAGGGACAAGTAAATGTGGACGGCAGTGACGTACTTCACTTCCAGGCAGAAGCTCTAAACCAGGGCGCAAGTCTTCTTCCCCCAGATCCTTTCCCAGCCTGCCTCTGCAAGTGATAAGTCCTAGAGCTGAACCCCAGGGAACCTACAATGGGCTGGTGGAGTGAGAGAGAAATAATCCTTTGTGATTACAAACCCTTAACATTTTGGGGCTGAATGTTACCATAGCATAATCTAGTCTATTCAGAGTGAATGAATATGTTAAATAAATCATGATCTTTAATGATATAAGTAAAAGAAGCAAAATATCAGCAAATTATGTGTACCTTTGGAAGAAGACCTAATAATGAAAAAATGGAAATAATTTTGGTATGGCAGATTATAATGTGAATTACTTTTTTTATACTCTAAAATTCTACATGATAATTTAAGTTTATAAGCTACCTAGTGTCCTTGAGAAATATTTCACAGGTAAATTTAAATTTCTTTACATGTGTTGAATTAATATTACAACTGAATAATTAAGTTAAAAACAAATTTTTACATATCCTTTAAAGTTTGCATATCATGATTTTTAACTCACTCCTTGATAATTCTATTCCTTACTTGATTCTGTGCAGATATTCACTATGTCAAACTGATACAACCAGCCTCCTTCAAGACCCTTAGACTTTTTATACTTCCTCTTTCCATGAGGACACTATGCACAGTGATTTCTCTGCTTAGGTAATTTCCCTTCCATTTTTTTTTCTTCCCTCAGGTAATTTCTAGTTTTCTTTTCCTTTAACCTCAAGACAGGCTTCTTGTTTAGATCAAAGTCCCATTGGTAGCCATGTGTACTGACTTTTTATACTCTGTCACAATTTTGAGTCACATTAGTCTGTGACTATTTAACTGAAATCTCTTTCCACTTAGACAACACCACCATAATGGAGGGAGTGTGTTCCCCTCTATGTTGCTGGTGACTGACAAAGTTGTTTCTCCCCGAGAGGTGCTCAGTTGACATTGATTCAGTGAATGTGTGAACAGTAATAAGTAAAACTGTTAAAACATGGAATGACTAAATTGAATTCATAAATTTCTTATAACTGATTTTTCAAAATTAATAACATTACGATGTCATGTTACAATGGTATCCTATTAAAAATCTATTCTAATATCGTATTACAGATACCATAGTAAGGTCTCATTAACCTCATACATGTTAGACTATATCTTCACAGATTGTAGATCTAGATTATTGTCAATCTTAGTTTCTCAGTTTTTCCTTTTAATGTTAAAAGGAATTTTTTTTCCTGTCTCTTTTTCAACTAAGGAGCCAAGGACATGAGAGCCAAACCATTCCAGCATTACAGAGGAGATGCTGGACCGCCGAGCATGTCTGAAATAGAGATGCCAAACCAGTTTTGTGAAATTTGCCTAACATGTATCTTCAGGTTATACAAGCAAAGACTAAAAATTCAGCCAGAAAATGGAAGAATAGATATTTTTAGGGAGAATTGTCAGTGTGCCATGGGCAGATGCTGAGCAATTGGAAAGTTCGGAGTAAAATAAGAATAGCCTGGTTTCACAGAAGACAAGGAAGTTGGGTCTTTCAAAAAGATGGAATGGGGGACACCAAATGTTGTTGAAATTGAATATAATAACTTCTGAAATGTATCTCCCAGATTAATTAACATGGAGGTCTCATCAAGAACTAGATTGCTATAGTAATAAAGATAGAAATCAGTTTATAAAGGGTAGAAAGAGAGGAAAGGAAGAGAGAATTTATGTCATGAAAAAGAGTTGTGATCATAAGGCAGAAGTTTCCTCTTGCATCAACACCTGTTGTCATTCCTGAGGTCCACTACCTTGTGCTTATTCACCTTCTAGCTCTCCCCCATTGGTCACTGCCATCCCTGCCCAAACCCCCCACCCCCACCTTAAAGTGTAGATTCCCAGACAGGAGTCAGTATTCCACTGATACTCTCCAAGACATAAAACAGGGAGGGATGTTCATCTCTTTTGTTCTGGGTGTCCTAGAAGTAGTGGATCTTCACATTAACATTTTTGACTACTGGTCTACACTACTGACTGGTTTTTAACTTAAAGTCAATTGAATTGTACAGATTTCCTTCTCTTTTCCCCCATCCTTTCTTTTTCCCTTTCCTCTTTTTTTAGGTAAATATTGTTCTTACACTGAGTCATCCTAATATTTAACTTGTCCAGTTGTCCTTTGTTCATATTTATGTGCACTTCTTTCAGAATATACTTATTCTTGATATGTTTGGTAATTATGGCCCACATTTAGCTGAGCCATGGATTTTTGATGCCTCACTAATGTGTATGGCATGCAGCCAGGGCATATCCAGCCTGTGGAGACATGTCATCCACATAATTTGTATCTATGATGGTACCTTCTATTGTACTGAGACATAATGGATATATAACATTATATTAATTTCTGGTAGGCAACATAAAGATTCTACATTTCTATATATTGTGAAAAGATCACCACAATAAATCTAGTTAATGTCTGTCAGCCCACAGAGTAACACATTTCTTGAAAAGTGATAAAAACCTCAAATAGGCAGAAGACAGTAGGGTTTGAGGACAGGCTCTGGAATGACTTTAAATAACCCCCTTTGGGGCCTCTGGGTGGCTCAGTTTGTTAAAGCCTCTGCCTTCGGCTCAGGTCATGATCCCAAGGTTCTGGGATCGAGCCCTGTGTCAGGCTCTCTGCTCGGCGGGGAGCCTGCTTCCCCCTCTCTCTCTGCCTGCCTGTCTCCCTTCTTGTGATCTCTGTCTGTCAAATAAATAAATAAAATCTTTAAAAATAAATAAATAAATAACCCCTTCACATCAAATGTTAATGAAAATAGATGAAAAATGTACAAAACAAAATATACTCATATTTATACCTCCCTGGACAACAACTATTAGCTCTTTATATTATATTGTTCCAAATGTAGTCATTTGTATAAAAAACATATGCCTTTACCCATACAAGCTAGGGACAATACCTACATTTTGAGTTCTCGTTAGAGACTGTATCTTCTAATCATTCAATATACATCTTTTACCAAAAGATCAGTTATAAAGAGGGAGACTTTAAAGGACATGTAGTCTATTCATCCTATTCATTTTGTTCGTGATTATTTTGGCAACAGTTAAGTGCACATTTAAGCCAGATTTTATAGGTCTCCTGCTGAATTTCTTCTGTGACTTACGCTTTTATTCTTGATGAAGTATGTAAGTTACTTGTGTACAAAATCTACTGTTGCTTTACTTTACAAAATCTACTGTTGCCAAGAGATTTGTGAAGAAGACTATCTACTAAATTAACCATAAAAACATGTTATAAAAAATAAGTGGAAGAAAATATGTATTTATTTTACACATTTGTTTCATTTTTTATAATGCAAGATGTGAATTTTATACCTAATTGACTTTTCTTTAGTTTTCTGACAAAGAGGCTAAGTGCAATTTCATATTACTATTTCAGAACTGTATAGCATCCTTTGGCCTGTATTTATACAGTTACTTCGGGTAATATTTACTTTCATCAAGCTAAACATTAATGGTTCTGCTATTTTCCGTTTTATCATAACCTACCTCAAATCTTTTATAGATAACAGCAGGACACAGTTAAGTAGTTAGATGGGAATAAGTAATATTATAAAACTGGTAACTCCATAAGTACTTACTGAGTAATTGTTAATTAAGAAAGTCATACATCTCATTGTCTCTACTTTTTACTGAGACCTGAGTTTGTCTGAATCCCAAGTCTACTCAGATTCACATATTTGATCTTCTACAGACACCTTGGTTACTCATGACTCTCAGTGGTAAGAGTGTCTGGCATAGTGAACGCTCAAGAAATGTGGGTTTTCATGTCTCTTGTCTTACAACAAAGGCCATATTATCCCCCTCTTTAGATTTCTGTGTTTTGAACTTACTCTGAAGACTATCACACTATGCCATCTGTGACTTCTCGGATTTTGTGACCATTTATTTCCATTTTTCTAAAGATTTCTAAGACATTCTTCAAATCGGTATTGTCTCCTATCACATTAAGAAATGCTATTTAACATTTCCTCTACAAATTCCCCGACAATTAGAGCTGTTGACAGGGAAAAAAAATTCTGGAGTGGAAGATAAAAATAAAGAGCTGTTTCAAGCCTATCCAAAGATGTGCTACTCAAATCCTTTGTGTAGTTAAGCACCTGGCATTTATTGTCTAACTTGAAGCTTGGAGAGCTTTGTTTCTTTCATAGCATATTATAAAGCAGTGGCTCAAGGAAGAGTCCTAGGAATTATTAGAGATAAAAGGAAATAGAGAAGAAGAGATAGAAGGGAAGAGGAAGAAGCAAAAATGATGACTGGAGGGCCTGGGTGCTGCCTATGGCAATGAGATCAGTAAAAACAGTACCAGCTGGTTTTTGGAAGAGGGACAACTGAGCCGAGATTTCAAGTGGTTTGTACTTTGCCCTCTACCTTGCCCCTGCTCCTGCCCCTTTAAATTTTAATAAAGTCTTTTCTTCATCTAACGTCTTTGTGTGTTTACGTATATGTGGATCAAATAGATGACTTGACTTCTATGTGTAAGTTTCCCTGGTACCTGAAAGGGACAATTTTCAGGGGATCTGAGCAATCCAAATCATTGTCTCTCTGAAACGGAACTTCTGGAATGTCATCTTCATACCGTGAGTCTCTGAGGGCTGGACTTCCTGCAAAGCATGCTCTGAAGTTTCAACCCATTGTTTCAGTGGTATCTTGTTCTCTAATGAGAAGTGTGAACCAGCAGACATTTGGCTTGCATTAGGAAGTAGTTTCACTTGTTCAAAAATAAGCCTATTCCAGCAATCCACCATCACTCAGAAGGTATTTAGTGACCAGAAATTAGCTTCCTAATACTGTGGTTGAACCCTCAGAGGTCCTAAGGCTCCCGGCCTTTAAGGACCATAGAAAACAATTCCAGCGAGATTAGTGATTCACAAGAAGCAATTTGAGGATAAATCAACACCAGACTGCCTCTTGCTCCTGCAAGTATAAGGGAAACCAGGAGCAATTTTGTCCACAATGCCTCTCATAAAGTTTGACTCTAGTATCTATTCTATATTCTATCTCCAATATTTGGCCAAAGGTTTGATATGGTGACCAGGAAATACTTTCCATGTGAATATGTTTACAACATCTCTTGCATTTCAAAAGGTCTTTTAATAGAAGATGAACTGCAAAAGGAAATTGCAGAAGAGCAGAAAAGAACCCATTGAGAAAGCAAACACAGGGGGAACAGGAGATGTTTTTGAATTTGAAATTCTAGCTGACTTAAAGTCTTAGATGAGTTGTTTTAAAAAGAATCAGAGATAATCAACTAATCCTCTTAGTTTTATAACTGACAGTATGCAACCTCCTAGCAGCACTTGGAAATGCAAGAGGGCTGAAATGTGTGGGTGACGAGGAAGACCATATTTTTTGAAATAGCCCCAACAGAAGACAACTAGCAGTATTTGAAGAGAGGGCCAGGAAAAACATTGCTGGGTCAGTCTAGGTCAGCCAGATCTATGGTTCTGGAATGAAAACAGAGTAGAACCATTTGTGGATCATTTATTGTGGGTTCCAGCAGAGTTTTCATCCAATCCATGGCAGCAAATTTGGCTCTATGAATTGCTTTTCTTAAATCCTAAGAAAAAATATATTTGTGGATTTCTAAATTTCAGTGGTATTCAAGAAATAAAATTTAACAAGTATGGCAATGATGGAGAAAGTTTGTTTAGGATGCTACCACATAAAGAATATACTCACCAGGGGATGACCAGAACATTCCACTGGGCTCAGACACCAGAGCACAACTGCTTCCTACTAACTCCAGCAACAGAGGCAGCTATATCTTTCCCTGTTCCAACTATCTTCTTTCTTCCTTTATCACAGCTGTTATTAGCATCACCTTCTATCACACCTGTTTTTCCTCTTTACTTCTTTTTCTTCGGTCCCATATATATATTGACAAACCAGAGTGTAAGTGACAGCTTGTTAATCTTAAAATGGTAGAAAAGAAGAGTGGTACCATTTTCTTTATGTGTGTCTATTCCTTTCTTGCTCTCTAGAAGAACGGGGGTGTAAACAGAACATGGTAGAATTATTCAAGATACCTAGGTAAAAATATATGAGGTACTATCTTTTCATAATCATCAAAGCCAATGATTTCTAATTGTTATTTTATTGCCAAATTTTTATAAAGTAGAAGTGTGAAGGTGTCACACAATTTCAAGAAAGCTGTATTCTACTAGGGATAACAATATGAACACATTAAAATTGTTAAAATAATGTTAAAATAATGTTAAAATAATGTTAAAAATTCCCAAAGTTATATGGATTCCATGCTGTTTATGCAAATGACAGGGTTGGAATTAATGCCAAAGTTTTGATTTTCTCTATTTTAAGATTTTATTTATTTATTTGACAGAGAAAGAGAACAAGCAGGGGGAGAAACATGCAGAGGAAGAGGGCGAGGTTAAGAAGCAGGCTTACTAAGCAGGAAGCCCAGTGCGGGGCTCTATCCCAAGACCCTGGGATCATGACCTGAGCTGAAGGCAGATGCTTAATTATTGAGTCACCCAGGCACCCCTGGTTGGTTTTCTTGATGAAAGAAGAAAGTCTGTAGAATTTTCACAGGAAAAGGCTTCTGGACAAATTATGTGTCTTTTTTTTTTTTTTTTTAAACTTGTTTCCTATTGTCACAAGGTGAGATCACATGGAATTGCAACAGACAGTGAACAAACCTAGGCATGACTTGGCTATAAAAACCTCAGTCTCTGTCTTTCTCTTGAAGGCCAGTTGATTAGAAAATGGTAAGTACCATTTCCCATAAGTGCCTTTTGTTTTAGAGGCAGAGCTTTGCCACTAGAGAAATAATACAAGTCTAGATCTACCAGTACATATCCTGATTGGATATGAATAGGAAGCATGTGTCTTATGTCATTTCATACATAATAAAACGCTTCCTATTCAAAAGAAATACTCCTGATAATTTCTTAGCTGCCATGTTCAAAAACACTCTTCAGAAGATGAGTGTTGCCGAAATCACTGCTGTTGAGCCCCCCCAGTTAGCAAGGCTAGGACAAGGAGTAAAATAAAGAAGATTCCCCATCATTGCCACATTTATTAAATTCCAAAATCTTTATTCAGAACTACATACAGCTATCCAAATTCCCTGATTACCTATCAAATTCTTGCTACTATACAAATTTTAAGGAACAATTTTCAGATAACATGTGGAAATTAGGAAATGTTTACATTAAACACTAAAATCAATGATACTGCATTGTTAGACTTAAAAGTATTTACTATTTCTTTAATACATATCTTGTTTCCACACTGTGCAGGTAAATAGCAGATGGATAACAAATCAGAGGTGGAATTTAAGAAATGAAATCATACATATTGGTTATGTCTTCAAAGGAAGTGCCTCACATAGTGAATCTCATAGGGAAAATGATGCAGAGCTGAAAAGCATGTCAAAGTTGCCTTTGCAGAGAAAAACCAATTAAGAATATTGTGTATCAAACTGTATGGAAATGGAAAATGTGGCTCAAAGATACTGTTTAATGACTGTCCCAGGGCACACAGTGGCTACAAGAGAAAACATAATTTTAAAAGAGTAATTCAATAGTGTTGACGTTATAAAATTGTACTAAAAAATCATCTATCTGCCAAAAGCACAAAATACTTAAACTCTCTTGGGAAACATAATGATTTATTTATGAAGGAAAAACTAGGTTAATTCATTTCCAAATTTTGCTTTGAGTATACATACACATTAGCTAGCTACCAAACAAAATGCATTTTTTCCTCCCTGATGGCAATTGATACTTTTTCAACATTTTTTGATATTATAGCACCTTTAGACATGTGACTCTATTTAGATGTTTTCTTTTCTTTTTACCTAGTTTAATTTAGAATTTCAGAAGAAAAAGCAAAGTGTGGTGAGAATCTATTTAAGAAGATTGAAACTATAAGCCTTGAGAGGGCCAAATATTCTGAAAACTGTATTCATTAGAGAGTTTGAAGGATAAAGATATTTAATCTAGTTCAATTTCTAATAGTAGATTTTAGTAAAATGAAACACTTGGTTATGTGTTTGCACAAACACACATCCCTCTTTCCTGATAGCACACTACAGATTAGCAACTTCTTTGAAAATACAGCCCTCCCCATTTTTACTTAAATTCCACTTAGTTAACAAGGAGTTTAATATTAGTTACAGGTATAGAATTCAGTGATTCCTCACTTACATACAACAGCTGGTGCTCATCACAACCAGTGTCCTCCTGAATACCCATCACCTATTTAGTCCATCCCCCCTGCACACCTTCTCTCCAGCAACTCAGTTTGTTCTCCATAGTAAAGAGTCTGTTTTCTGGAACAAGGGGGTGAGGAGTTGGGGGCTGGGGTGGGGGGGATCTGTTTTCTGGTTTACTTCTCTCTCTTCTTTTACCCATATGCTCATCTGTTTTGTTTCTTAAATTCCACATATGAGTGAAATCATATATTTGACTCTCTCTGACTGACTTAATTTGCTTAGCATTATACTCTCTAGCTCCATCCACATTGTGCAAATGGCATGGTTTCATTCTATGGAATGATTGAGTAATATTTCATTATATATATAAAATGAAATATTTTATATATATATTAAATATATATATATATATATATATATATAAAACCTCTTTATCCATTCATCTGTTGATGGACATTTGGGCTCATATATATATATATATATAATTTATATATATATATATATATATATATATATATATATA
>NW_019154087.1:48241234-48250824 GCF_002288905.1 Enhydra lutris kenyoni | reverse complement strand
TTTCCATAGTTTGGATATTATGGACATTGCTGCTATAAACATTGGGGTGCAGATCCCCCTTTGTATTACTACATTTGTATCTTTGGAGTATATACCCAGTAGTGCAATTTCTGGGTTGTAGGGTACCTCAATTTTTAATTTTTTGAGGAAACTCCATACTGTTTTCCAGAGTGGCTGCACCCATTTAAGTACCCACCAACAGTGTAAGAGGACTTGAAAATAGGGACAGTTTTGTATATCACTACATTCCTCCCACCAACTATCACAGGGTTTAATAAATATTTGTGTAATAAATAAATCAGTTATTTACCATAAGATGGCTATAAAAGTCAAGTATAGTGACAAATCACCCAATACTTTCCTTTCATTTTAATTTTACTATTACCAGGAATTAGAAAACTTCTGTCACACTAATTTTATTTACTTGTACAAAAGAAAATTGATTTTTTGAAGCCTCACCTTCAATAAAATGAGACAATTTTAAAGAGGTGTAATGATATACCACATGCTTTGAAACTGCAGAACAACAAATAATATAAGTGAATGCCATTTGTTCTTCTTAAACCTAGAATGGTTTGAAAAATGTAGGACTGCTTTTATGAGTGATCAATAAATAGAAGAATTGATTTCACAAGCTTTATTGCATTAAATTCCAAGTAGTTTCAGTAAACTTGTAGTGAAATTTAACAAGGAGACAATTTCATGAGTATTGGTGTCTATTTTTATCTGAGCTTGGAATTATCTGGTGTTTGGGAAGCGATTACTTCTTGCCAGGTGAGAGTTAGACAATTCACAGCTTCTACTCTGAGTCAGAATTCCCCTGAAATGAGTTGAGAAAGCATTTGGCTGAAGAATGAGTGTTTGTCTCCTCAGTAGTTGAACCATGGAAGCCTTGTACAAATTTGCTTCCAACAATTCAAAAGTCAAACATTCATCTAAAGAATAACATTCAATGTGGGACATAACGTATCTTTGTAGCCTTGAGAGATCAGAGGTGGGACTGAGTCCTATAACATTGTGTAACCCAGGCTAGGATGGAAAAAAAAAATGTTTTCACAGGTCATTTAAAAATTCATTCAGTGAAGATTGCTTTTGTTCAACACTTGGGTGTCTGCTACATAAGATATTTGAGTTGCTGTGCTCAAAGAGGATGGGGTAAAGGCTCCCCAGAATTACAGGCTGACAGGATTGCTACTGGAAACTAATTTAATCTATTTTAAAAGTTCAGTGTGAATAAGCATTTTTGTATAACTTTCCTCGTCATAAATACAATTTCAATTTAATATTTTAGTAAGACATTTGCTTTTAATCTCTATCAATTAGTTCTGGAATAATTTTAGAGATATACTCTCCTGATTCTTTAGATTTTCAAGAGGAATTTGGACATTTTTAAAATAGACTTATTTATTTAGGAGAGAGAGAGAATGAGAGTGGGGAGGAGCAGAAGGAGAGGGAAAGAGAGAAGCAGACTCCTCACTGAGCATGCAGGGAGCAATGTGGGTCTCAATCTCATGACCTGAAATCATGACCTGAGAAGAAATCAAGAGTCACACTCCTAACCGACTGAGCCACCCAGGTGCCCAGGAATTTGGACATTTTACTAGCTGGGAAAACATCTTGATGACTATAGGTAACTAATTTTTACTGAGAAGAGACTTTCTCAGTATAATTTACTTTAATCCTAATGTTGAGGATACCATTCTAAAGAATTTCTGCTTGTCCTGTAACACTGAATATTATTGTTCCATATGGCAGAAACTTCACTCTCAACAGTCTGATATTTACAATATGCAAATTTAATCATATTATTTTTCTTTTCTTAAAAGATTTTATTTATGTATTTTAGAGAAAAAAGGAGAGAACAGGGCAAGAGGCAGAGGGAGAGAGAGAATCTCAAGCAGACTCACTGCTGAGCACAGAAACTGATGTGGGGCTTAATCTCATGACCCTGAAATCATGACTCTGAGTCAAAATCAAGAGTTGGACGTTTGACCAACTGAACCACCCAGGTACTCCTCATTATTTTTCTTAAATCTGTCAGTGTATTTCTCTTCTTAGAGTTCAAAATCTCAAAATGCTTGGAATATCACATTAAAGTCTTCCTCATCAGGCCACTGAGACCTCTACATTTCTTTTGTGGTCATTCTCTCAAGATGGAGTTTCTACAGCCTTCTCGAGATACCTGCCGCTCTCCAACACTCTATTAAATATAAAAACACTTGCATTTATTAAAAGCAAAAATAGAAATAAAATGTACTTTGTCTTTATTATCTTCCCATACATGAAAACTACTCTCTGGATGTGTTTTGTGGGGATTAAAAAAATAAATAAGTGAATAAACACTAACGTTGGTTGAGTGCTTACTACTTTCTGTGCATATGTTAGTTCAATTAAGTCATACAATAGCTCAATGAGGTTAGTGCTTTCCAATTATTCTCATTTTTATAGATGAGGAAACTAAAGCTTAAAGTCACTTAAAGTCTTTAAGTGACTTGCCAAGGATGCAGAGAAAGTGATTAGATTACAGTTCAAAACCAGAAAGTCTGATTTGAGAATCTATGCTTTTTCCTTCTTTCTTTCTTTTTTTTTTCCATTGAAAAAGAATATTGCAATATACTTCTTAGGAAAATTTTACCTAATGTACAATATTTTTAAGGAATAATATTAAAAACTTGCCTTTCAAATACTATGTGGTTTTAAATAAAAAAATTAAACAGTAACATTGATTAGTGAGATATCTTTAATAGCTAAGCTACTCAATTTGATTTCAGATCCTATCAAACAGTAACAGATTCTAATATGGACTTTGAAAATGTTTTATTCACTCTTTCAAAACTCCCTTATTTCCAAAAGGATTAGAGAAGGTTTACAGTAAAGAGATAAAAATAATGGCTCCACTACATCAATGGTAGAGAAAAGTAAGGAATTTGGATGAGGATAACTCACGATAAAGTAAATCATTGTACATGAAAATCTGAAGATTCCCTAGAAAGCAAAGTACAAGGAAGGAAAACCACTGAGCATGTAAACAAGGGAGACCCACTACTCCTGGCTGCCCTATCCTTCATGAGCTAAGTGCTGGATCTCATTCATCTTTTTGTGCAGCTCTCATCAGCGTGAGTTTGATGTTATGACCATGGCCATGAGAGATGTGCAGAATCCAACCTGATGGCATGTAGGGTCTATAAAACTTGCAGACTGCCAGACAGGGAAAATATGAAAAGAATACAAAATAGAGAATTCTGCTTACCCAAATCAGGCAATAAATTTAAAAGGGGCTATTAAAGGATGACATAAGTGTATGAAGGATCCAGTGGAATGGCATTAAAAGTGTTTTTAGAGCCAGACAAGAAAGCACTCAAATGTATTAGGGGAGCCAAAGATTTGCAATATTCAGCCAAGCATAAAGCCCTTAGTAACCATCTCCGTGTGGCTACGGAATTCTTTAGTAGAAGAAGTGAGGAGGTAAATAAGGTAAGAATAAGAGTAAGGCAGTGGCTATTTTTAACCCTCTGAAGTTCAGAGTCCTTGTTCTAATTTACAAAAAGGAGGGGTTGGCTGGTGGGGTTCTCAACAGAGTCAAATCTCATGTATTATGCAAACATCTCTAGTAGATAGGCAACATATGCACACTTATTTCCTTTATTGGTCTTTCAACGCCATGAAGAGTTAGAATTCTATTTTTTAAAGGGTGAAGTAAATTAAGCTTTAAAAACCCTCTTTTTTTTTGTACATGAATTTGTGTCCTTTATTCTTTTTTTATTTAAATATTTTTTTAAATTTACATTTTTTAATTTTATTTTTTTAATAAATATATATTTTTATCCCCAGGGGTACAGGTCTGTGAATTGCCAGGTTTACACACTTAATAGCACTCACCATAGCACATACCCTCCCCAATGTCCATAACTCCACCCCTCTCCCAACCCCCCTCCCCCCAGCAACCCTGTTTGTTTTGTGAGATTAAGAGTCACTTATGGTAAAAACCCTCTTTGTTAATTTTGTGAATGACTCGTGCATATCTTCTCTTTGGTATATGAATTGTTTGAAAACACTTAGAATACTAGACTTGCTAACTTGAAATTTAAAGTATGATATTGGAAATTTGAATATAGACCTGAGAAATTATGTTAAAAAATTAAATACACTGGGATACCTGGGTAGCTCAGTCAGTTAAATGTCTGCCTTTGGCTCAGGTCATGAACCCAGGGTCTGGGATTGAGCCTCATGTCTGGCTCCCTGCTCAGCTGAGAGCCTGCTTTTCCCTCTCCCTCTGCCTCTCCCCCTGCTTGTGTGTGCTCTCTCTCTCTCTCTCTTTGTCAAATAAATAAAAAGAATCTTTTAAAAAATTAAGTAAACATTTATTAATTTTATAAAAAATAAAATTTGTAAAATACATATATATATGTTAGAGTAATAGAAATGGCTTATATATTTGAAAAGGATTTGTTTTGTAGTGGAGTAAATAGAAGTAAATAGAAATAATTGAAAGAGGTGATTAATCATTAGTTAAAGGCCTTATTGAATGTTATTGTTTATTCATTAGATTTATAAAGTGTAAAAAAATAGATTTATAAAGTATTAAAAAATTTAGAGTTGGACTTAATGATTTAGAAAAACCATAGTCTTGAATTTAGATTTCTATTGAATTGGATATTAATTCTAAAAAATCCTTATTAGCTGTAAGGTCATGAAAATCCCATGACACGTGTACCTAGCATGTACTCTGTAACTGTTCATTAGTCAAAACGGGAAGGAGAATTGGAAGTGAGAGAATGCATGTGCAGGCATGAGATTCTTCCAGGCAATAATTTATTTGGAAAGGAATAAAACACAGCCACTTTGGAAGAGTTGACACTTGCCTAGAAAACTAAACTTACTCTTACTGTATGATCCTGCTATCATGTTCCCTGATATTTACCAAAAGAGTTGAAAACTTGAGTCCACACAAAAATCTGCAAACAGACATTACAACAGCTTTCTTCATAATTACCCAAACTTGGAAGCAACCAAGCTGTCCTTCAGTGGAGACTGGAAAGATAAACTAGTACATCCAGACAATAGTGTTAAGAAGAAAGGAGCTATCCCTACCCCCAAACCCCCCACGTTGCATCTCCACTTCCTCATATCAGGGAGATCATATGATAGTTGTCTTTCTCCGACTGACTTATTTTGCTAAGCATGATACCCTCTAGTTCCATCCATGTCATTGCAAATGGCAAGATTTCATTTTTTTGATGGCTGCATAGTATTCCGTTGTATATATATACCACATCTCAAGCCATGAAAACATGGAGGACACCTAAATGCATATTACTAAGTTGGAGAAGCAAATCTTAAAAGACTACATACTGCACAATTCCATAACATATGGAAAAGACAAAACTCTTGAGATGCGAAAAAGATGTGTGGTTGCCAGAAGTTAGGTGTGGGGAGGAATGAATAGGCAAAATATAGAAGATTTTTCAGGTAGTGAAATACTCTGAGTGATACTGTTACCATGGATACATGCCATTATACATTTGTCCAAACCCACTGTATATGCAACGGTAAAAGTGAACTGTAGCCTTTGAGTCATTAGGGAGGGTCACTGTAGGTTTCTCATTTGTCACAGTCTACCAGTCTAGTGGAGGATGTCAATGGTGGGGGACGGCATGCATGTGTGGGGGCAGAGGGTATGTCGGAAATCTCTATACTTACATCTCAATTTTGCTCTGAACTTAAAACTCCTCTAAAAAGAGTCTTAAAAAAAAAATTTCAACAATTTCTTACAAAAGAATTTTTCAGGCATACATTTATATACGAAGAATTGTGCAACAGATATAAGGACAGAATCTTCAACAGCAATTTATAAAAGATGCTGGCACAATTTCCATATGTCGTTTTCTATGGTGGTCCTTAATATAACATAAGGTCTTATTGGTGAATTACTTTTGGGGGAAACTTGACAGTTAGACTTAATATTGAAATCTCTAGCCATCAATCAAACTGTGGGATTTCATTAATTGAGGAAATCAAGTTGACATTTTGTTAAAAAGTTGAAGATACTGAAATATATTACTGCCTCATTTAAATACTATATATCTTTCATGAAAGCAGGATGTGGCTTTTATGTGGATAGTGTCAGATATTTTGGTCAAAGTTGTTTTGTATCTCTTCAAATTACCCAATAAATGCTTGATTTAAACCCAATGTTTTTATGTTAATATATTGGAATAACCTGGAGGATTTTGAGAACAGCATTATTCAATTGTCTTTATTATTGTAAAATTACCTTACTAAAGCTTGTATAAAAGTTTTTATTTTGAACAGATTTGGTCTGTCAAGAAAAGGAAACTTAAAATTATCCCCTTAGGTAAATAAATTGCTTAACAAGTTGTGCTTAGATTTTTGGAATATTCCATCTGATGTTAAAGACAATCTTCCAGGGTCACCTGGGTGGCTCACTCCATTAAGCATCTGCCTTCGACTCAGGTCATGATCTCAGGATCCTGGGATCTAACCCGGCCCTTCTGCTCTACAGGGAGTTTGCTTCTCCCTCTCCTTCTGCCTGCTGCTCCTCCTACTTGTGCATGTTCTCTTTCTCTGTCAAATAAATAAATAAAATCTTTTAAAAAATAAAGACAACCTTCCAGAATTTATAATTTTTTTGTTTGTTTGTTTTGGCATAGTTGGTGATGTTACTTTTATTTTTTCTGACAGTAAGTGAACAATGGGTTCTGTACTTTCCTTAAGACCATCATTAGGATATGGTAGTGAAACTATGAAACCAATGTAGAAAAAAACTAATCCTACTCTCTTCCCCCATCATCTTCTGCTACAGCATTCAGTGAAAATGTAGATACAGTAGAAACAGTGATAGTCTAGGAAAGGATAGAAAGAAATCTAGTCCCACTTGTCCTCATCCCCAATGAAATTTTGAAAGAAGAGAATACAGGGGTAATGTATCTTCTGCAGCTTCAAGCCTTAGGAAAGAAGAGTGTACTGAAGTGTGAGAAAAAACAAAGGAGGGGATTTTATTTATTTTTTTTTTTAAAGATTTTATTTATTTATTTGTCAGAGAGAGAGAGAGAGAGCGCGAGAGTGAGCACAAGCAGATAGAGTGGCAGGCAGAGGCAGAGGGAGAAGCAGGCTCCCCGCTGAGCAAGGAGCCCGATGTGGGACTCGATCCCAGGACGCTGGGATCATGACCTGAGCCGAAGGCAGCGGCTTAACCCACTGAGCCACCCAGGCGTCCCAAAGGAGGGGATTTTAGAAACCTGACATTACATCTGGTATTCTGGGAACAGACCACCTTCCAAACTGCTTTCTACTAACTAAAGGAAGCCACACACACACACACACACACACACACACACACACACACACACACAAACTCATTGGAATTTTATTATTAAGTTAATAGGAGTTTTACTTCCTATATAATAAGGATGGAACAAGAATTCTTCTCTTGCTTCCACAGGGTTTGGAATGTCGAGCCTAAATGATGGTTGTTGTCAGAGGATATTGGTGAAGCAGGACAATGTTTTCTCAAAATTATATCCTCAAATTTGGGGAACTTGTCTGTAGGCCACTGGCAGGGAATCATCCAGCAGTGAGGTCATAGGCCTAAGGGACATTTTTAAAAAAGATTTTATTTACTTATTTCACAGAGAGATCACAAGTAGGTGGAGAGGCAGGGAGCGGGGGTGGGGAGGGGAAGAGGGTCCTGCTGAGCAGAGAGCCCAATGCAGCCAAGGTGGGAAATGATAGGGGATATGGAGAGAACTGTGCAATATTGTCTCTATTGACAGACCAGCAACCATAAATAACAAGGGACAATGAATTATACTGGAGTTGTTACCAGCAGATTCCTGCATAATCTCTTGGGACAAGGCCAACCATCTCTCACTCAATGTTACCAGTCTAGGGAGCATTCTCAGCTGTCACTGCATGGCAAATACCAGCAGGATCCAAAGAGTGCCACATGGACCCAAGGAACACACCTCTTTTCTGCAACAATAAGGTGCCATAAAACAATGTTATAGAGTAAGAGGACACCTGATACTAGCATGAGAGACCAAAGGTTTTCTTTTGTTTTTGTTTTTTAAAGATTTATTTATTATTTTAGAGGGAGAGAGAGAGAGAAAATTCATGCATGTGAGTGGAGGAAGGGCAAAAAGGGAGAGCGAAAGAGAATCCTCAAGCAGAGTCCCTGCTGAGCATGGAAACTGACTTGGGGCTCAATCCCAGCACCCTAAGATCATGATCTGTCAAAATCAAGAGTCAGACACTCAAATGACTGAGCCAACCAGGAGCCCCAAGACTGAGTGTTTTTATCCAAATTTTCCAAACAGAAATACCCAATGAGAGAGTGTCAATGTTTGGATTAATCTTAAATTATTTGTTGGACAAAATACAGGTTTATTTATCTCCTCTGCAACTCTGAAGAAAGGTCAAATGGATATAACAATTTTCTCTCCTTTTGAATGTAGTATGAGTAACAAGTTTACCCTGTCACATATAGGAAGACCATAAGACCATTTGGCATATTTAAGGATCTCCGTGAGTGTATCACTGTACCCAAAGCTGACAACAAATCTGTAGTCTAAATCAGAGAGGCAAGATACCTTGAGCTCACAGGTGAAATCCTAAGACAGAAAAGGGATGACAGAATGAGATACAAGACAGTCAACAAAGAAACAAAAGAAAGGTGGAGCCTTCAAAAATTTTTATTAAGTTTCCTTATGACATTTAATGGAGGGGGACCTAGTTTCAGCAATGGCAATTCGAGTCTTATACACAATGGCTGGAGATGTATCTGGAAAGCACGTGCCCTGGAGATGGGTGGACTCCAGAATCAAGCCTATATAAGAACTTAGGGTTGGGAATGTGTACGTCAGGGAAAGTACTGGAGGTCCTGGAAAGTTCCAGTGTCACCATGCTGTTCTCATGAGGACTGGTACACATTTCCCTCTCAAGCCTAGTGTATGGGGCCACATACTATCAGTGATTCAGGGACTGGATCAAGGATGAAGGAGAGACTGGGGTGAAATCTTGGTTGTGAGGTACTAGCATGCACCTCTGGCTGCTTTTCATAGAGCCAGATGCTCACCCTTGGGTTTAAATGCACTCAGTGTCTGCCTGTGATCACATTTTAACTCTAAATGGGGATATGGCCAATGCGAAGGGAGCTGGGTCTCCAGAAGGACCTGCAGTCATTATTTGAGTTGTGAAATTCCACTTGGCCTGCAGAGTCGCCCATTAGATCAATTGGTAAACAGGTGAAAAACATTTTGGATAAAGACTTAGCTCTCAACTTTTTGGAAGGAGAAAACCTCCAGGATCAGAATCCATGCTCATTACAGGACTGCACTGATTTACCAAAGGAAGCATATAATTGTGAAGTAATGTTTAAAAACATTCAATGCCAGAGTGTGTTTATCATTTGCATTTAGGTGCATTTTTCTTTGATTTTTTTTTTTTAGATTTTATTTATTTATTTATTTGACAGACAGAGATCACAAGTAAGCAGAGAGGCAGGCAGAGAGAGAGAGGAGGAAGCAGGCTCCCTGCTGAGCAGAGAGCCCGATGTGGGGTTCGATCCCAGG
>NW_019154087.1:48186075-48241134 GCF_002288905.1 Enhydra lutris kenyoni | reverse complement strand
AATGAGAGAGGAGGAAGCAGGCTCCCTGCTGAGCAGAGAGCCCGATGTGGGGTTCGATCCCAGGACCCTGGGATCATGACCTGAGCTGAAGGCAGAGGCTTTAACCCACTGAGCCACCCAAGCGCCCCATATTTTTCCTTGTTTAAAAAAAAAAAAATTGAGATAGCCATCCACCTCAGTAGGAGTTTTCATTGTTACAACAAGAATGTAGAGAGAATGAATGAGCTAATATTAATCATTAATCATTAATCAAATTAATTAATTAATCATCCATCATTAATGATTAACTAATCATTAATCAAACCACATTGGTTTGATTCAGAAAATAGAAATGTGTGTTTTTAGAACATAATTTCAATACTAATTACAGATGCTCTAGATCCCATGTGCCATGTCAAGAGGACAAGCACCTTCATTATTTAAAATTCTTTATCTGATTATTCCAATAGAGAAGAGGAAAGAGAAAAGCTGTGACATAGTCCTGTATTACCCCATTCTGCACAGGAATTTGCTTTCCCAAAGGCCTGATTCCCAGCATTCTGACCCTGAAATTGTGCTGCGATAAGATTTCTTTTTTATTTTATTATTATTATTTTTTTAATCTTTTTTTTAAATTTTATTTATTTATTTGACAGACAGAGATCACAAGCAGGCAGAGAGGCAGGCAGAGAGAGAGGAGGAAGCAGGCTCCTTGCTGAGCAGAGAGCCCGATGCGGGGCTCGATCCCAGGACCCTGAGATCATGACCTGAGCCGAAGGCAGCGGCTTAACCCACTGAGCCACCCAGGCGCCCCTGAGATAAGATTTCTGAATATGCATTAGAATTGATGCTTTCATCAAGATTATACTGCTGATCCTGGGGGACAGCCATTGGCTACATGTAAATTGCTGAAGATGGATTGAAAATGTTTGGCAAATCTTAAATCACAAGCATTTTCTCAATTGAATGAACCATTGTAGCAATGATTAAACATAGAATAGTTCTCTCTAAAGTTGTTTTGTCCCTCAAAGATGGTAGTAGAATAGTATTATTATTCAATTTATTAAAAAGAAAGTTGGTATGGGGATTTGAAAGAAATAGCTGGTCTGTCATTTTGGGGAATTGGATGAACATACACAGAAGGAACTATACTGAGGCACTGAAAGGCATACATAACTGTGCAATGATTGGGGTCTTACACTACCCCAAATGGGATTTTAACAGTTTAGGTGGCAGATGTTAATGCTTTAGAATGTTTTATAAGTTTAGACTTTAAGTGGTGTGACTGTACTCTAGAAAGACAGTTTTCTAAGGTTTCTAAGGAATGGTATTAAAGTTTGGGGAAAAAATCTTATGCATATATCCCAGAAATTGATATATTTCAAATCTCAGTTACTTAGCCTCACCATGGTTTTCAATCTTGAATATAACGTAGCCAATAAATTTTAACAAAGAGCTTATAATAATATGGAAATCTTAAGTTATAATGTTAAGTGAACAAAACCTCCAGGACCATTCCTTGTGTATTATTACCACAGGTGTGAGAGAAGACAGACAAAAGAAACTTTACAGGAACTAAAAAAAAAAACAGAACACAACTACAGCAACGTGGCTTTACCTTCGGGACATAAAATATTCTTGGTTTGATTTTCAGTTTTCCACATGTTCAAAACTTTCTATAAATTTAAAATTTAATAATGAATAAGTGACTTCATGTATTGAAATTATAAATGTCTGGTTTGAGAAGCAAGCATATTAGAACTTTTTTTTTTTTTATTCCCGATGTTCCTGATGGCCAAAACAATATCTAATGGCTAAGAATCTTTTGGAGCAAATCGTTGACATTCTTCAATAATCTCTGAATCCACAACCACATCTCACCCTTCACGTCTGTCTGTCCTTGGTGGTAGATCTTTATGCCTCAAAAATAAGTATGTTTTTTCTCCTACACATTAAAAACCTTCACTTCAAGACTGTTCTTCTCTGTTGTCTTGATGATAAAGTCTACTTAACTTATGCTGCTATAACTGAAACAATAAATGCATTATTATCTTAGGTGTGTTCTTACATTAAAATATTGTCAGGCAAAACCAATTTTGAGCATGCCATTTTTCTTGCATTCCTAATCTTTTTTTTTTTTTTTTAACTGTATGTATAGATGTTGGGTGTGTCAACTGAGCTGTCGAGTGTACTTCATGTATTTGGATGAAATTCTGAGACCTGTGAAGCCTCCTTACCCTTCTCCCAGGAAGCTGCCTTAGAGACCTGCGAATCCATTGAAAGTGACATTCATTGATATAGTTGAACAGATAACACAGGAATTTCTAAGTATTTTTAAAATGCATGCTATTGAAAATAGTCCTGTCAAGGTTTAAAAGCAAAAGATGAATATGCTAAAAGAAAAAAAACAAAAGGTCATTACATTCTAAATAGTAGAAACTTGAAAGCCTCAGTTCTTGAAATTTCTATTGATGTAAGAGAATGAAAGAAATGTATGTCCATGGTGTGGGAGGTGAAGGGCTGATGAGGAAAAAGAAGATATGACCGGATCATTGTTTTTAAGGATTCCTGAGAAGGGATTGGAAGCCAAGTATGAAAGTGGGAAATGCTAGCAATCCTCAGATCCAAGAACTGAGAAAGATTGTGCCCCACTTCCTTCCTGGAACCTGGGATGAACAGCCAAATAGGCCTACTGTACAATGATGTGGGAATATCAAATTATAAATGGAAACATAGTTTATCTGCTCATGAGAGAGCCTAAGAAAGTATCCTTCTTCCTATGACTCTGAGTTTTCTTTTGGGTTTCTATGCCTACTACTCTGTGCCCAATTACTACACATGGAAACAGTCTGCAAATTTAGGAGCCTGGCAATCAATACTGGTCAATCAAAGATGATGGCAGATCTCAGACACCAACAGAATCTTAAAAAAAAAAAAAAAAAAAAAAAGAAAAGAAAGAAAGAAAGAAAAAGAAAAAAAGATAGAAGGACCCAGATCCAGTATCAGGTGGAAATTTTTCATCTCAGCAGATACCGGGGGAGAATTGTGAAGGATGAGGTACCTTCCCCAATGCTGTGATGGCATGTAAGTCCATCCTCTTTCACATTACCAAAATTGAGATGGCATCTTTGTGACAAGTGACAGGAGAGAGGAATCCTTGAATTAGACTAGGTTTAAATCAGAATGATAAAATACTGAATTCATCTGCATTTACTTGGAAGTATCTAGATTACTCATTCTGTTATTAATGAGAATTGGGGGTTCAAGATTATTTCATGTAGTAATTCAACAGAGGTTTTTGATGACCTGTGAATCAGTGATTTGTCTAGACACTGGGATGTTGTAGCGGAAAAGAGACAAAGTCAAAACCAGGGCTCATGGAGCTTTAGTTCTAGAGTGGGAGGAGAAACATTGAAAATATACAAATAAAAATAGAACAAGTCAGGTAGTACATGCTATGAGGAATAATGAATCAGAATAAGGGAGAAATAGCTTGGTGGGTGTTCTTTTAGAAAGACTAAGCAAGGAAGGCTTTCTGTGGAGGTGGTCTTTCAGCAGAGACGAAAAGGAAGTGAGGGGGAACACTTTGTGGTGTTCCAAGGGAAGAACATTCCAGGTAAGAATAATAAGTGAATAGGTTTGAATAAAGAGTTACATATTTTTTCTGACTTGACAATCATAGAGCCTACATACAGTTTTTTATTTTTTTTTAAGGTTTTATTTATTACTTGACAGAGAGATCACAAGTACACAGAGAGGCAGGCAAAGAGAGAGAGAGGGAAGCAGGCTCCCCACTGAGCAGAGAGCCCGATGCAGGGCTCGATCCCAGGACACTGAGATCACGACCAGAGCCAAAGGCAGAGGCTTAACCCACTGAGCCACCCAGGCGCCCCTAATGTAACTTTCTTAATAAGGATGATACTGAATTAGGTTTTGTTACATAATGAAAAACACAGGATTTTAGGAGTTTGGTTACCTAAAGAATTTTGCTTAACAATTTATAGGTTAATTGGTAAACAACAGCAACATCAACAAAACTCATGCCTCCTGAATTAGGTGCGGATAAGACAACCAGAAAGATTGGGGGGAAATATAAAAACCTATATTCATATTACTTTAAAGATATCTTATGTTCTTATCCCAATATAAAGAAAATAAAACTAGAAATTGCTGGTTATTCAGTCAGAAATTTGTACCCAAATAAAACCTTGGCATAGCAACAGCAGATTTTTAATGAATTACTTTGATGTTTAAAGAAAAAGTATTAAAAACATATGCACGTTGTATCTTTTTTGTGTTTTCATTACCAGATAATTTTTTTTAACCAATTGGCACAAATAGTGGTTCTATATATTGAGAACCTGACTCAAACAAGGAAGAATATAGGGTTTTAAATAATATATATGTTACTTATCATATATTATGTTATATAATAATATAAATATTATTTATATATTTAATGAGATATGTATAAATAAAGAGTAAAATATGATTTTTCTCTACTTAGCCATTCAGCTCCAATGTAAATTTCCTCTGTAAATTCATTTAGGTGAATGAAGTTACTAGAGATAAGAACTCATGACAAAATATTATACACTATTTTTTAAATTTTCAAATGAAGTCTTTCAAACACAAGAAGAGAGAAGACGAAAACAATAAGGAAAAGAGAGTGAGTGATATCCCAAATCTGTGGAAATGCTAGAGTTAAAACTTTAAATTCCTGAATTCTTTCTGAGACTGTTTGGCTATTATGTGTATGTACGTGGGAGTAAGACAGACTTGTAAATATGAACAACACATTGTACAGTCTACAGATTTTTCTATTAAGCTTACATCTTAGGGGAAAAAAAGGTTTTATTTATTTTTTATTTTTTGAAAAAAGTGGTTTTAATACAAAAAAGAGAGAGATCAGCATTCTCAAAGCTAATTATATAGGAATGAAGAATTACATTGGGTCAGACACAAACTATCAGGCCTACATTTCTTACCCACAAGAAACTTCATGGGACATGCTACAGAAGTCCTGGCTATCCTGTCTGAAATCAGTTTTCAGACTTAATATATTCTAGTATATTTCAGAAGTTATTCAAGACTTTGTTATTCAAAAGTCTATTCAAACCAATTTCACTCCTCCTTCACATTTTTTATCAGTAGCAACCTTCCATGAGAGTAAGATTCTTTTCAAAACCACCTTTTATATTGCTTATTTTATTTTTAATTTTTTTATTTTAAAATATTTTATTTATTGATTTGACAGAGAGAGAGAGAGTGAGAGAGCACAAGCAGGGAGAGCGGCAGAGGGAGAGGGAGAAGCAAGCTTCTCACTGAGCAGGGAACCCTACTTGGCTCGAACCCAGGACCCTGAGATCATGACCTGAGTTGAAGACAGATGCTTAACTGACTGAGCCAATCAGAAGCCCCTATATTGCTTATTTTAATATCTTATTTAACTAAAGGAGCATTTCAAAATTTATGCAACACATCTAGATTTATATTCACTATTTTTGCTTCTACAGATTTTTATCTTATTTTCCTGAGCTTTACTTTTAAAGCTGTTAAAAAAAAAAAAAACAACTATCATTAAATCTCTTTTTCTAGGGGCACCTGGGAGGCTCAGTTAGTTAAGTGTCTGCCTTTGTCTCAGGTCATGATCTCAGGGTCCTGGGATTGAGTCCCACATCAGACTCCCTGCTCAACGGCGAGTCTGCCTCTGCCTCTCCCCCACCTCATGCTCTCTCGCACTCTCACTCTCTTTTTCTCTCTCTCAAACAAAAATAAATAAATAAAATCTTTTAAAAAAATCTTTTTTTATATTAATCTCTCCCATCCCTTTGTTTCATTTCCCTTCTTGTAGTTTAGTTTAAGTGTGTGTGTGTGTGTGTGTGTGTGTGTGTGTGTGTATTCATAGTAGGACACCACCCTCCACCCCAATCATACACAGAGCAGGCTGGAATGCTAAACAAATAGAGGAGAGTTGACCTATAGAAATATACAAATCCAAGGTAGACTGCACATAAATAAGCAATAAACAATCCCCCTGAGATTTTTGGAATTGTTTGTTACCCAGCATGGTCTAATATCTGATACAGACATATTCCTATTGAAGATAGATAATAATATGCCAAATGAAAAAATAAATAGCTTAAACTGTACATAATAATCACCTTATCAGTCTAAGGACCACGAGTAAATTATTCACACCAAGTGCAATTCAGAATATTATTGAGAGCTGAGATAAAAAGATATACTGGCAAAAATCACAGCCTTTGGAGCAAGTTAAATTCTGTCAGCCTCCTTTTCCTTATGTGCGTAATGAAGATGTGTCTTATAAACTCAGTGCAAGAATTGATATGGGTTATCATAGCATTTACTATGTAAGAAATCAATTAATGTTATTCAAAAAATGTACCAGCTCACAAACCAAATAAATATCTTAGAAATCCTTCAGTTTTTTTTTTTAACAATGGAAAGACATTCTCGAGTGGAAAAGAAAACAATTATACCATATATGAAGTTCTTGAAATCTAGTAAAATAAAGTTCAATCTAAAGAAAGAGATTGCTGTTAAGAAAATAGTTTTTTTTTTTCTTTTAACTTCAGAGTTCCACGGTATATAATATTGTAAGCAAGGAATGTACAATATGCTTGGTAACTGAATGTGTTATGCTTCAAAATATATCCAACCTAACATTAGAAGCAAATTCAACAGCAGCTGGACCATTTTAAAGACTAATCCACTAGAACTTTTCCGATACAGCTTTTGAAACTCCCTATAATTATGGCTCTTTGTAACATGTCATTTTTCTGTTTTATTAGGAACACAACAGTATAGTTAAATCACATATAATTTTTTTCTCTGAAACTGTTTTTAAAGCGTTACTGTAAATGAATGCAAAACAGAAAAAAAAGATACAACCATTTCCTAAAATAGAATATTCAAGTGTAAGTGTCTTTGTATGTCAGAAGCTAAACAAGTTCTTTTTAACATATTTTATTATTTTCCCTTCTTAACGTTCAAAAAATCTTGTATATATTCAAACTAGCTAAATTTTATTCTATATGCATTCATCATTAGAAGAGTAATGTGGTATATATGTAAATTTATATAAATTTATGGTACTTATTCTGAAAATACAATCCGAATTTTATAATATTTCAAAATCATTTACCCTTGGATAATTAATGTTTAGTGGTGAAAATCTAAAATGAAAAAGTTCATCTCCAAAACAAAATTTATTGATTGGCCAATTTGCAGTTGATCTGTAATGGGAAAACACACAGGATTAGGGACTTTTTGAGGGGACAATTTGATTTTTATACATGGTTATCTTTAAATAGGTGAAAATATACTAGTTAAAATAATCTAAGTAATGAAATGAATAATATGAAGATTTCGTTCTATCTTGTTTTGTTTATATTTAATGAAATGTATTGATATTCAAAAAACCTGAAAAATATTCTGAGCACAGTCATTGTATTAGTTTCTGTTGCTGCTGTAACAAGGGATCATAAATTTAGTGGCTTAAAACAACATATGTATGATCTCACAGTTCCAGAGGTCAGAAACCAAAAATAAGTCTCATAAGGGGTTCCTGGGTGGCTCAGTCAGCTAAGTTTCTGACTCTTAATTTCAGCTCAGGTCATGATCTCAGAGTTGTGAGAGTGAACACATTCTCTCTCAGTCTCTTTCCAAAAAAAAAAAAAAAAAAAGGCCTCATGAGCTAACACCAGGGTGTTAAAAGAGGTTTATTATTCTGGAGGCTCTAGAACAGAATTATTTCCTTGCTGTTTAGGTTTTACAGCATGATGCCTGATTCCTTGGCTTTTGACTTTATCTTCCATCTTCAAGGCCAGCAGCACAGAATCAAACTTTCTCTCTAACTTTCTAACTCTCTCTAACTTTGCTTCCATTATCACATGATCTTCTGTGATTCTAATTCTACAGCCTCCCTCTTTTAGGTCTCCTTGTGAGTACATTGGGCCCATCTGGATGGTCCAGAATAATCCTTCCATCTCAAGATCTTTTATGTAACCACATCTGCAAAGTCCCTTTTCCACATAGGGTAACATGTTCACAGGCTTTTAAAGATTGGGGGATGGAAAACCTTCAGGGGCATTATTCAGTCTACCACAGCTATACTTAATCTTTCTGAAATACCTAGATTTGTAAAGAGGTAGGGCTTTTATCAATGCCATATGATTGTATTTTAAAACTCAAAAACTCAAAATAAATATGATTGAAATTTTAAAACTATTCTCAAAAATATATCAAAAACTCCAAATGGGAGCGTGACTTTTTTTAACTTAATAATCAGGAGGCCTGTAATTTTTCCATTTCTTTCTGAGAGAAACTCCTCACTTGATTTGTGGGAGTGATCCCTTCCTATTCCTCTCAGCCCCAGAGCTGTCATAGGCAACTCACTCAAAAATAATCAATCCATTAGGAGACCTGCAGCTTATATGCTAACCTTGCAAAAGTTCTCTATCCAAATTTAGATAGTCTAGAATAATATTATTCTTGCCCTTTAGAATCTGCATGGGCAAATACAAAGCAAATTAGGCAGCATGTAATGACAAGTGAAATTAAAATGGAGATAAGGTGGTCAGAAAAAAAATGCAGTATAGTCAATTAAATTTGAATTTCAGAAAAATAATTCCATTTCCTAGTATTGTATGTCCTGAATATTGCATGAAACATTCTTTAACTAGAAATCATGTGTTGCTTGCCTAAAATTTAAATTTAATTAGGTGCCCTATAAATTTATTTGCTAAACTGGCAATCTTACAGAAAGAGAATAATGGGTCCTAAGTGGTCATGAACTAGCTGAAGTTATAAGGAGACTGACAATTTTGAGGAAACAAAAGTTGTGAGATATAGTTTGAAGGTAAGCAATGGTCCCTAATTTATCCATATTAAATAAACAGGAAGGTGAATTGTAAAATACAGAAAAACAAGAGATTTTACAAATCTTTCAGAAGTGACAACCACTACAATAACACTGGACAAATGACATCATAGACAGGTCACAGAAATAGCCCATAACCGTATGAAAAATATGTTCAGTTGCCTTAGTCATTGAAGAAATGTAAGCACAATGAGACTTTTTAACCAGATTTTATAAACAAAGAGAGAAAAGATCAGCAGTGCTCAAAGTGGGGAAATTGGGACCTTCACACACTTTTTTGGGAAAGTCTCAATTGGTATAATAATTTTTTGGAGAAGTGTGTGATGATACGCACCTAAACATATGCATGAGTCATTAAAATATGGGATGGTAATGTCAGGTAATCTTTCACTTTCCTTAGGGCAATGATTGAAGGGTTTAAACCCTTGAGTCAAGTTCCTTTGTAGGATGATGTCTCACCAGCCATTAAGGAGATGAAATCAAAGACGTGTCTCCATGTGGAATCTCTATACAGAAAAGGGATTTCTTTTTGCATGTCTCAAGTCCATCCTTTTCTTTCCATTTTTAACTTGTATTTTTTCTAATCTAAGCTCCCATCATCTAGGTTCGAACCAGCTTCCCTAGAACCACTTTTGCCTCATCTTTTCCAAAGTGTGACTCTGCTCCTGAAATAGTCACCTCTTTCCCACCCCCTCCCCTCCACGTGCTCTTCCTGAGAACCTTTCATTGGTTCCTCTTGCTTTGAGGATGAAGACCAGAGATGAAAGAGCAAATCCTTGACATGACTTACTGACCACCGGCTCCGGCGTCCCGCACCACATTTGCTGCCCTGCTCATGTTCAATGACCCAAACCTCCCTCAGTTCCTGGAGCTCACCAGGCTGTCTTCCTGGCAGGGCTTCAGACCTGACCTCTCTTTGACTGGTAACTATTACTCACTGATCACACTCTCACTCTGCCTGGCTTACTCAGGATATCCTTTTCTGAGCTCTATGACTAGGTAAAATCCCCAATTACATGAGCATTTGTGGCACTGTGGCGTACTTCTCCTCCTGCGCTCAAACCAGCCTGTAACGTTATGTCTTGTGTGGTTATTTGATTCATGTCTCTCTCACCCACTAAAGGCTAACAGAAAGGACAGGAATCACGTCTGGTTTTCTCTCTGTGATGGTAAGTTATCTCAAAAAAGCTTGCAGGATGAGTAAAGAAAACATTTATCTGTGAAGGGCTGGGTAAGCAATACAAATGAGCACGAAGGAGTTTCCATCTCAAGTTTCTGATAAAGGCTGAAGTCTCCCCAAAGTACCAGTGACCAGAGGAGGGAGATATTAAGTATCAGGCTAGTATTACTTTTTATTAATCCTAAACTGTTCACTGTTTTGATGATCCCAGGGATCTTTCTAAGCCATTTTTACTGTGGTTCCTTATAATGGTTAAAGCTACCTTTTTTTTCAGATGAGTGAATTGCATCAAATAAGGGAGAAGACAAAGTGAGCCCCTCGGTGCCAGGTTGGGAAAGATAATCGTTTCAGAATCTGTGTTAACTGTGGTCTCAAAGCGTTTAGATTCAGCATAAATTAGCTACCTTAACCAGACGTGGATTTTATTTGAATCGGGAACTGGAGCAACAAAGTCTAATAGTTTGATAAAATAAATGGAAAAAAATTAAAGGAAAAAGTGCTTTTGTAAATATAGTTCTTAGTCAGCTTTCTTGCTTTTCCTTCTAACTCTCTCTGAATATAAGAGTGCAGTAGCCACTGTGTATTTCTCTCACTGGATTCCTAGGGCAAGCAATTACTAATTCACTAAGGTTGAGTCAACTCCAGAAATTTCAGTTTGAGGCTTTCATATTTTATTCTATAGATAAAATAATTTGAAATTAAAAAATAGAGCTAGGAAAAGATCTCATGTTGTACTTTGCTGAGTATAACAATTAAGCATTAAATTTGGGTAAGAGTTGGGAGTTCTCACCATTTACTCAATGTACTGAATGTGCTTTGGTGTTGGGTACCTACTGCCAGAGTATTGCTTCTAGACAGGCTAATCTGTACTACTAGAATGACACCCTGTGGCTGGACATATCAATAGCAGAATGCTCACTTGTCATTCTCTTCTTTTTCTTTTTGAAAAATTAGTCATTATACAATGCATTTCATGTACAATCAACAGACAAAATCACTTTGCAGCTTGAAATAGATTGAATAGTGTCAGCAAGAATAAAGAAAGTATTTCAGAATTTAGATCTTAATTTTTGTAGATTACGACACATAGCCACAATTTGCTCATCAAGAAGGTAGAAATATTTCTCTTAAAAATGGTCATCACAATTCATTGTGTTTACAACTCAAGTGCACGTTCATCTCTGCCATCTCACTGGAGACTCACAACAGTGGTGGGTCATGTTCGGTAGCTGTGTTAGTATCTCCATTTTACAACTTTAGAACCCTTCTGTTTCTAAGGATTAAAAGAGTTTTTCAAGTCATCTGGCTAGTAATAAGCTCCGCATTGAGGTCTTTTGGATTTAAAATGTATTACTTTTCTCAGGGAACACTGCTGATATGAAATCAACTAGTAATTACACATTCCAGCTTTGAAGATTTGATCATTTGCAGTATCTCTTCTGTTTGAAACAGAACAAAACGTGCTGCTGCCTGAGATGCGATATTGGATTACTAGCATTTTCCAGTCTTTTCTCCCTTTCCTATCTGTCTATATAAATCTTCCTGGCCTTTAAGGCTGGTCAACACCTACCTGCCCTGTGCCTTCATTCATTGTAAACTCTTGTGAACCTCTGACCTTCTGAACATTTATTGAATTACTCTCTGTGAAGCTGATTTGTCACTGAGTCACTGTGATGTCAAGCAATATCATGTTTTTCTTGAACACACTTAAATATTTCCGGTCATTTAAATTTCCACCTGTTCATCTTCTAAGTGAATACCTTGAGAATGAGACCACGTGGCTTGCTGTTCCTAGTCTCTACAGGACTCAAAACAATACTGTGTGAGATGTGCTCTGTTAATCTGATCCTAAATTATTCAGAAGGGAGAACTGAAATAATTACAACCAGGCTGTTTACCTGTGCTTTCATATTTAACACCTATGTGTTTAAGATACAGCTTGTTTTTTGATTCTGAATATATAATTTCCTTATAATTTGAATGTATATTTACATTTCAGTATGATAACAAAGCAGGGTAAAATTTTTGTTTGTTTCTAGCGTGATATGAGTATATTCAATGTATTTTACACTCATTTCATGCATGTTACTGAAAGAATATACATGGACTTTAATGCGTTTTAATGTATAAAACTAGAAAGAGGAAAATACCCTCTGTTAGAAATCCTTCTTTACTGTTCCACGTTTTCCATCACTGCATCCTTTTAAATTTGAATGTAAGAAAACGCACATTTCCTTTTATTTCTCATGGATCCTGAGTGCTTACCTCAAGTCCGCTCAAGGAGCCTCTTAAAAAGTTAAGTCTTTAACTTTAACTTTAACTTAACTTATGGCTTCCACTGCCTTGCTGTGCTAGGATCTGCTACTGCTGGGGAGCGGTGTGGAGGATGAGGATGAGATGGAAGTGAGACAGTGGGAGGAACAGAGATCAAAGCAGTGAGGGAGTGGTAATGCCTTTCAAACTTCAAACTGTAAGCAAGCTCTGTCTTCTTAATTATCTTGAGATCCTTGTGCATTCAAAGCTAGAACTTCACCCTTTCTCCTCTAAAGCAAACATTTTAATCCAATCACTGGGTTATATTATCCAGATGTTAGACCTTGAAAACTTATTCATGCATTTGCTTTAAAACTTAAACAATTCCCTCAAATTGCACTTCGAATGCCAACTGAGTGCCAACCTAAAGGGCTTCAGTAACCAGTCAACCTTCCTAGTTGATTAAATGTTTAATTTTTATAAGTGACACACCTTGTCCACAGTACCGAGAAGGCTTTTGAAAAAATGATGAAACTACCACCACCAACAAAAAGATCATTGTAAAGAAAGAAGGTAATAGCCTATGTAAGTTATGTAGCTGCCCAATTAGCCATCATATTGTCGTTAAACATTTCTTTTTCTCATTATAGTTTACAAAGTGAAAAGTGGAACAGGTGGTCCATATAGAAACTGGAAAAATACACTCAGCCACATTAAATGATTCAGACTTCAGGGTTTCAATCTGCACATCGAGGTCTTCAGTGACAGCTGAATTTTACACGAAATAACCTAACAGCCAAGATAGTCTCATAAGCAATTCCGAATTAAGAGCCTAGCAGCAGAAAGCATGGCCTCTTGAAATCTTTAGTTGAAAACCGAAGGCTGCCAAGAGATGAGCTGAACTATGAGACTAGGTGTATGCACATGACTAATTCTCGCCAAGTAGAGGAGCCAAACCAAAGATAGCACTGTTAGGCAGAAGGGAGGATTTTAAACTTGGTCATGGCAGCTGCTGACAACCACCGGAGTTCACTTTGGTTTGGAATTTCACTTTGGAATGACGAAGTTTAAATTGCCAACTACCCCTGATCATGCTTCTACTAATTATATAAATCCCACTTGTGGCCCAGTTGCTGTAGAGATGAAAGCCATACAAAATAAGGTAAAATAAGGTATGAAATATGTTTCCTAACCATGGAGAAAATAATCTTGTCAACTACAAGATTTAATTCACTGTAGCCTCATCATCTATAACGTATGATGACATCCTGGCTCAGCTGCCAGCTACTGATACTAATTATTTGGACTTGATTGAGGTTAACTGCTTTTGCTGAAGGTTTCAGAATTCTCTAATTTCAGCTGTCTCCATGATTCAGGGCTCTAAATACTTATTAGAAATGACAGGATGTGCTAAGTATGACTCTAGAAAAACTCAAGGTGTTTTATTGGATAGAATCATTCTTTCCAGTATATCGACATATGGGAATCCCTTAAATTTATATTTGAAGTACTTCCTCTAATTTGTTCCCAGTGTATAAATCTGTGCTTATGTAAAGTCACATGGGTATTTTTGAAACTCTATTATCAGTTACAGAATGTAATATAACAGCTTCCCCTGCATTTTGATGGGTAGCCCAGATAAAATGACATTATTATTATTAAAAAAAAACCCTATCACAAAGTTTTATTATAACTTTTACATGTCTGAGATATAACATATATAACACATTTCTGATTTCGGAAATTCAGAAATTTCTGAATTCATAAATTCAGTACAGATCACTACAATTCTTTTTACCACCACAACACGTCATTCTCTCTGAATTCAGAGACTAGCAAACAAGCAAACAAAGCTAAAAGTAAAAACCTACTTACTGAGAACTTTCTCATTACATAGAAAAGAGAGCAAATTTTTAAAGTGTGTTAGTTGCTCTTTGAGTATAAAATATATATTTATATATGTATTAGATCACATATTAAAAATTACAGGTGTTTTGATTTTATGACAGACTAATCTTATGCATAGTCTTATTGAAGAAATCTTAAAGAATGAATTAATTCAACTACACCTTTTCAGTTAAAACCAAAACCTCAAAACAAATCATAAATTTATCCATTTCCATAGTCCATAGACTTATCTTTTAAAAATTTTTCAAAAATCTCAAAATGATTAAAAAAAAATGTTTGGCTTCAATACAATCAAGCATATAAAACAAACCCACACCCATAAAGATAGACCACTCACATTACCATAAACATGAAGTATTTTTTATGTCACAAAAAATATTTTTGTTTCTCAAAGTAGACTAACCTATTTTCTTTCTTTGAAAATAACATGGCTTCATTTAAAAACACTTGAAGGAAACAATTATTTTCCTAAGATGCTGAATTCCTTTAACTGATTAATATTCCTGTTCTCTGTTGTTAAGTGAACATGCCTTGTGACATATTTGTTATATAGAGAGGCTGAAGATGACCCCTGATGTATCATTGTTCTGTGTTGCTTACTTCTTCACAGCAGGTTGGGAGCCATTAGCTTGAAGCTCCCTGGTGTCAATTTTACACATCCAATTGGTTTAACATAGTTCAAATACAGAGAATTTAAGCTATTTAAAGCCTGTCTATTCTACCGCACAAAAATATGTCCAATATCCACTAGTCATAGAGAAGGTAAACCTGAGCTATAAAAGACCCCAAGCCTCATTGCCTTTGGAACTCTCTGACCCACAGATGCCACACCTTATTGTTGAGGGCATCATCTAGATATGTAAGCCCCTTTCTGATTTCCTTCTTCCTCATGAATCTATTGCCGTCTTCTTTTCCGTCTTTCTATATTTATCTTTTTGGTTTTAATTAAAGTATAGTTGACATCTAATACTTTAGTTTCAAGTGTAAACAATGACTGGATAGTTACATACATTATAAAATACTCACCAAGCTAAGTGCAGTCACTATCTGTCAGCATATGAAGTTATTATTATTATATTATTATTATTGATTATATTCTCTACACTGTACTCTTCATCCCTGTGTCTTATTTACTTTACAATAGAAACTTTATACCTCTTAATCCTCTTTACCTCTTTCCCCCACCTACCTCCCCTCTGGCAACCACCATTTTGTACTCCATGAGTCTGTTTTTTCTTTTGTTGTTTGTTTATTTCTTTTGTTTTTAGGCTCTATATATAAGTGCAATCATACGGCATTTTTCTTTCTATATCTGACTTATTCCACTTAACATAATACCTTCTAGGTGTATCCATTTTGTTGTGAATGGCAGGTTTTCATTGTTTAGGGCTGATTAATATTTTGTTATATTTATATTATATAAAAGAATATGCTATATATATGAATAGAATGTATATATTTTACTATATTTATATTATATTATATTATATTAATATTCTATTCTATATATAAGAATGTGCTATATATGTGTGTGTGTGTGTGTGTGTGTGTGTGTGTGTGTGTGTATGCCACATCTTCTTTATCCATTCCTTTATCAATGAACACAGGTTGTTTCTACATCTTGACTATAATAAAAAAATGCTGCAATAAAAATAGGGGCACGAATATTTTTTTGAAGTAGTATTTTCATTTTCTTCAGGTAAATACCTAGAAATTGAATTGTTGGGTCATATGATATTTCTATTTTTAATTATTTGAGGGATTTTCATATTATTTTCCATAGGGGCTTTACTAGTTTACATTTCAACAATACACAAGAATTTCCTTTCTTCCACACCCTTTCCAACACTTGTTATTTCTTTTTTTTATTCTAGCCATTCTGACAGGTATAAGGTGATATCTCATTGTGGCTTTGATTTGCATTTCCCTGATGATTAGTGATGTTGAGTATCTTTAAATGTATCTGTTGCCCATCTGTATGTCTTTGGAAAAATGTCTATTCATGTCTTCTGCCCATTTTTAATAGAATTATTCATTTTTCTGGTGCAAAGTTATATAAGTTCTTTAAATATTCTGATTATTAACTTTTTTGTTTGGATATTACAATTGCAACTGCCTTCTCCCAATGAGTAGGTTGCCTTTTCATTTTATTAATGGTTTTCTTCATGTGCAAAAGTTTTACAGTCTGAAGTAGTCCCAGTAGTTTATTTTGTTTTAGTTTCCTTTGCCTGGTGAGACATATCTGATAAATATTATCTTGTTTTTCCAACACCATTTATTTAAATTGAAGTTAATGTTCATTGTCTATTCTGAAAATCTCAGGGCCTTTATGAATCTACTCTACTTGTGCTCTATCTATGGAACAACAAAGCCTGGATGACAGTACCTCTGTTTACAATAGGGTTTACTGAATTTTAAGCCCACTGTTGCAACGTACTGCTCAGAAGAAAAAATTCCATTCAAAATATAACTGTTCATTGACAATGCACTGGACTCCCAAGAGCTCTGATGAAGATGGGCAATGATGTGAATGTTGTTTTCATGCCTGCTAACACAACTCCCATCATGTAGTCCATGGATTAAGGAGTAATTCTGAGTTTCAAGTCTTATTATTCAAGAAATACATTTTGTAATGCTATAGCTGCCATAGGTAGAGATCCCTTTGATGAATCTGGGCAAAGTAAATTGAAAAGCTCCTGTAAATTATTCACCATTAGATGCCATGAAAAACATTTGTGACTCATGAGAAGAGGTGAAATATCAAAATTAGCAGAAATTTGGAAGAAGTTGAACTTAACCCCCATGGATGACCTTGAGGGGCTCAAGACTTCGGTGGAAGAATTAACTGCACATATGTTGGAAATAGCAAGAGAACCAGAATTAGAAGTGGAGCCCAAAAAGGGAACTGAATGGCAGTAATCTCATGATCAAATTTTAATGGATGAGGAGTTGCTTTTCATGGATGAACAAAGAGAGTCATTTCTTGGGCTGGAATCTACTCCTGGTGAAGATTGCTGAAATGATAACAAAGGATTTAGAATTTTACATAAACTTAGTTGATAAAGCAGAGACATGGTTGGAGAGGATTGACTTCAATTTTGAAGGACGTTCTCCTGTGAGTTAATTGCCCTCAAACAGCACCTCATGCCACAGGGAAATCATGCGTAGAAGGAAGAGTCAATAGATATGGCAGAATTCACTGTTTCATTTTAAAAATTTGCCACAGCCACCCCGACCTTCATTAACTACCACCTATCAACATTGAGGTAGGACTTTCCACAAGCAAAAAATTACAACTCACAGAATGCTGAGATAATGGTTAGCATTTTTTAGGAATAAAGTAATTTTTAGATATAAAGTGTTTTTTTAGACATAATGCTATTGCACACCTAGTAGACTACAGCATAGTGTAAACATACCATTTATATGCACTGGGAAACTAAAAATCTCGTATGACCCCTCACTTTATTCTGGTGGTCTGGAAACAAACCCACAATATCTCTGAGGTATTCCTGGATGCTAATATATACCTTTTTTCTCCGTGGGTCTCAGGATTTTTTCCCTAACCAGCATTTCCCCACAGTTTTGAAGAGAAAGGCAAACATTTATTTTTCTCTGTATAATTCTTCCCCATTGGCTTTCATTAATAGTGCAGGAAATGTTATGTACTTGAATGACAGCTGAAATAAAAAATTCACATGAGTTATTTTGTGTTTTTTTAATTATATCTTAAGTATTTCATATAGAATTTCAGTTTTTGTTCCAAAATGCAAGTTTAAAACTTTTTTTAAAATTGTGGTAAAAAAAAATAACATAAAACTGACCATCTTAGTAATTTTTAAGATTACAGTACAATAGTGTTAACTATATGCACATTGATATGTAGTCTATCTCTAGATTTTTTTCATCTTTCAAAACAAACTCTACACCCACTAAACAAAAATCCCTCTTTTTCCTCCTCCCCTGCCCCTGGCAACCATCATTGTACTTTCTCTAAGAGTTTGACTACCTTAGATACCTTACATAAATGGAATCATGCAGTATTTGCTTAGAAATATATCCTCATTTCACGAATGTTTCATGAAACATTCATGTTTCAGTACATGACAGAATTTCTTTCTTTCTTTAAAAGATGAACAATATAATATAATATACATATATAATATATATAATATAATATGATATATACATATTATAATATATATATTATATATAATATATAATATAATACAATATAATATTTCACTATATATGTATCTAATATGTAATATATGTACATATTATATAATTATATGTATAACATATATACACATATATACATATACATATTAATATATACACACTTATATAACAAATAATTATATGTGAAATATGTAATATATGTCATTTTTTTAAAAATCTATTCATCCATCAAGGACATTTAGGATATTTCTACCTCTTAGCTATATATATGCTGCAATGAACATGGGAATACAAATATCTCTTCAAGAGGCTTTTTTAATTATTTTGCTAAATATCTAGAAGTGGTATTGCTGAAACACGTTTTAGTTCTATTTTTAGTAGAACATACTATTTTGCATAATAGACTGTACCATTTTACATTCTCACTAACACTTCTAATTTCTCCACATACACACTAATACTTTTTTTTTTAATTTATTTTGTTTTTAATTTTTATGGTGACCATCCTAATGGTCATCCTCATGTTCTTTTGATTTGCATATCCTTGATTATGAATGATGTTGAACATCTCCTCATATGCTTGTTAGCCATTTGCATATCATCTTTGGAAAAATATTTACTCAGGTCTTTTGCCTATGTTTTAATTAGGTTATTTGTTTTATTGCTATTGAGCTATAGGATTTCTCTATACATTTTGGATACTAACACCTTATCAGATATATCATTTGCAAATATTCTCATTCTGTACATTACCTTTTCATTCTATTGAAAACTTCTTTTACTGTGCAGAATCTTTTCAGTTTGATGAAGTCCTATTTATGTATTTTTGCATTCATTGCTTATGTATTTGGTGTCATATCCAAGAAAGCATCATCAAATCTAATGTAGTGAAATTTTCTCCTATGTTTTCTCCTAGGAGTTTTGTAATTTGAGGTCTTAATGTTCAGGTCTTTAATCCATTTTGACTTATTTTTTGTATATAGTGTAATGTAAGGTCCAACTTCATGCTTTTGCATGTGGATACCCAATTTTCCTAACACAATTTACTGAAAACTATCCTTTTTGCCATTGTGTAGACTTGGCACATTTGTGAAGATCAGTTGACCACATACATGAGGGTTTATGTCTGGGCTTTCTATTCTATTTCATTGGTCTATATGCTGGCCTTTATGCCAGTACAATCTGTTTTTATTACTGTAGTTTTATAATATGTTTTAAAATCAGGGACCGTGAGGCCTCCAATTTTGTTTTTCTTTCTTAATATTGTTTTGGCTATTTGAGGTCCCTTAAAATTCCGTATGAATTTTAGAATGTTTTTCTGTTTATGAAAAAAATGTTATTGGGATTTTAGGAAGGCTTGAATTATATCTGTAGATTACTTTGAGTGGTATGGGCACTTTTAACAATATTAAATATTCCAATCCATGAACATAGGATGTCTTTTCCTTTATTTGTGTCTTTAATATCTTTCAGAAATGCTTGATAGTTTTCAGTGTACAAGTGTTTCACCTTCTTGCTTAAGTTTATTCTTAAGTTTTCTACCCTTTTTGATGCTATTGTAAATGGGAATTTTTTCTTAATTTCCTTTTCATGTTGTTCATTGTTAATGTATGAATGAAAATATAATTGATCTTAGTGTGTTGATTTTTGTATTCTACAACTCTGGTGAATTTGTTTATTAGGTCTAAGGGTTTTTTGTTTTTATTTTTGTTTTGTGTGTGTGTGTGTGTGTGTGTGTGTTTTATTTTTTGTAGACTCTTCAGATTTTCTACATATAAAATTATGTCATCTCTAAGGAGATAACGTTACTTCTTTCTTTCCAATCTGGATGTCTTCCATTTCCTTTTCTTGTCTATTTGCTTAGGCTAGGACTTCTAGTACAAGTTTAGAACTTGTTATGTTCTTTTGTTACAGAATGATAATACTATTCTCACCTGCTAGTGGGTATGAGCTTCAAGTTAATTTTCTACTTTGAGGGATTAACAGTTACTGATCAGTGACAAACTAACCATGTCCTTTTGGAAATAAAGATAAGAATATTATTAATTCACTGTTTTTACTTCAGAGATTATTACTCCTTATATAATTTTACTCTTCTCAGTGACCTGACTTCAAAATTGGTGCATTCCCGTTTTTTGTGTTTCTATAACTGACTGAAAATAATTGTGACAAAATAATTAATAAGGCTTCTGGTCTTGTTAGAAATGGACAGTAAAATGTAAAATAGAAATATTACTTATCTTCTGCAAATATAAAAACAAAAAGCTATGAGATTCACTGTAACTTTAGCCCTGAGAAGTTTTATAAATCCAGTTTTAGATCTTCAAAGTAATATTTCAAATTAACTATGAATGGAAAGTTCTTGAATACCCTACAGCTCTCATGTTCAATATGCATTGTCATATAGTAATTAACCTTAGAATAATTTTGAGTGATAGAGTGATCTTGTTAGACAGTCCAGCAGAGAGAAATATAGTTTTGGTTACTGGGAAATTCTTTTCACTTTTTCATCATAGTTCATCAAATTAGATGTGACATGCAGTGAAAGTCCTATAGGTTTGGATGTTGTTTTATTGTTTTTTTTTTTCCCTCCTCCATATAGATATTTCCATTTAAGGTGATTTAAAAATGCCAGATTTGCAATAATTTCATTGACATCGGCCACAGAAATATTTTCTGGATATGTCTCCTGATGCAAGGGAAATAAAAGCAAAATAAATGACTGGGACCAAAACAAAATAAAAAGATTTGCACAGAAAAAAAAATCACCAACAAAACAAAAAAGCAACCTACTGATTGAAGAAGGTATTTGCAAATGATATATCCAATAAGGTGTTAATATCCAACACATACAGAGAACTTATACAACTCACTACAGAAAAAAAAAAAACAAACCTTAAATAAACTGACTAAAAAATGGGCAGAGGACTTGAATAAACGTTTTTCCAAAGAAGATTTTTAGAAGACCAATGTACACATGAAAAGATGCTCAACATCTTTAATCATCAGGGAGATGAAAATTAAACCACAGCGAGGTATCACTTTACCCCTGTCAGAATGCCTAGAATCAAAAACCCAAGAAATAACAAGTGTTGGAAAGAATATGGAGGAAAAGGAACCCTCCTGCACTGTTAATGGAAATGCAAATTGGTGCAGCTACTGTGGAAAACAGTATAGAACTTCCTCAAAAAATTAAAAACAGAAATACCATATGATTCAGTAATTCCACTTCTGGGTATCTATCCCAAGAAAATGAAAACATGATCTCTCTTTTTTTTAAGATAGATTTATTTATTTATTTATTTATTTATTTATTTATTTATGTGAGGAAGAGAAAGTGAGAGAGAACACATGAGCCTGGGGGAGGGAGCAGAGGGAGAAGGAGAAGCAGACTCCCCACTGTGCGGGGAGCCTGACCCAAGGGCTTGATCCCAGGATCCCAAGACCATGACCTGAGCTAAAGGCAGAGGCTGAACCAACTGAGCTACCCAGGTGCCTCTGGAAACACTTTTCAAAAAGATAGATGCATCCATGTTTACTGCAGCATTATTTACAATAGTCAAGATATGGAAGCAACCAAAGTGAATGTTATCCATTTAGATGAATAGATAAAGAAGATGTGGTATATATACAGAATGGAGTGCTCGCTTTGGCAGCACATATACTATATACAGAATGGAATATTACTCAGCCATAAAAAGAGTGAAATTTGACCATTTGCAACCACATGGACGGGGCTGGATGCTGTAATGCTAAGTGAAATAAATCAGACAAAGACAAATACCATACGATCTCACTAATATATAGAATTTTTAAAAAAAGCAAACAAAGAAAAAAGGAGACAGACAACAAGAACAAAAACAGAATCTTAAATATAGAGAACAAACTGGTATAGCCAGAAAGGAGGTGAGTTGGAGTGGGGTGGGTGAAATTGATAAGGAGGATTAAAAGATACAAATTACAGTTATAAAACAAATGAGTTATGGAGATGAAAAGTAGAACACGGATATCAAGATAGTGAGACTGTAATGACATTGTTTGGTGACAGATGGTGACTATACTTAGCATGAAGAGAACTGAGTAATATATAGAATTAATTGAATCATGTTGCACACCTGAAACTAATATAACAATGTATGTTAATTATGCTTCACTTAAAAAATAAACAAAAAATAAAAATGCCTAACTTGTACAGAATACTGTACAAGCTAAATCAACTTGAACCTTTGTAAGTAAACCTCTTTTTTAATAAACATATTGAAGTGACTCATTTTCAATCATTTTTGTAGTTACTGCTCCTATTGATTTATTCATTCAAATGAGATTGATTGAAGATTTCTTGGATGGAGAACATTGACCTGAGTACTGAGTTTAAAAGAAAAAAAAAAAAAGAATGCAAGGACCTCATCACCAAGTCTGGAAACAGAACATCAACCTTGAGTAAAACACATTGTCAAAACACATAGAATGAGAGGTTTGATGTCTTCTTTTTCTCTCATTGTTTTTCAGTCCACACATTCTCTTTCAGCTCTCTGAAATGTTCTTTGCCATCATTCATCATTATACTCACTCCTACTCATCCTTTGAAATTCTGCTCAGATGAAATTTCCATTAGGTAGCTTTTATGCCTCTTTTGAAACTAAAGGTAAAAAAAAGGAGAGTGCTCCTATAACATCTTGTTGTTACCTATCATAACACTACTCAAATTAGTTTTATTGTGTATTTGTCTTACCACTAGACTAAATTTTTTAATGGGGGTCATAACACTTCTTTGCATATCTTAAACTTCGCCTGACCATAGAAGGTGCTTAAACACGCTTAAGTGCATCCAGGGAACAAGAGGTGTGTAAAGGTATGGGAACACAACAGCAAAAATACTAAATTCTTCTGTTGGACGTGGCATGGAGGTGAGTCAGGAAAGCTTCCTGAAAGTGACAACTATTTGAGCCAGATCTTTTAGAGAAGAAAGTAGAAAGAAAAGGGCCTGTCTGGGAAAAAAAGAATTTTGGGATCAGTTATACAGATCAGGAATTACAGTTAGAGAAATCTGCCTACACTGTTTTAAATAACCATGTTCTTTTACTCTAACTTCCCTCTAAAATCTTTTTGTACTTTTTGGCTATATTTACCTACTGTATTTTTTAAACCCACTAGATAATTTGACTCAAAATGCTTCCTTTCTTTTCTCTTCTACTCACTGCATGATTTGCAGTGAAAGGGAATTTGTAACAGGTTTGACAAAATAATTTGCTGCCATTGAAAATTACCTAGAAAATGGTTCATAGTTAGAAATAGTTAGACGCTAGAAGAGTTTCATAGAGGAACTCCTGGCATTCTCAGTTACTGAGCCTGAATGCTGGTTTCCTCTCCATGTTCCTTCACACTAGGCTGTCATAGGCATAGATTTTTAACTGCTACTTCAGAGGGAAACTGTTTTGGCTTAAAATAAACAGCGCTCCAGCAGATAATATATGCATGGAATTCTTCAGAATTTCCACCAAGAACTAAAACTGTAAATCTCCTCACCCACCCCCTACGTGTAGCCAGGGTAGTTTCAGGAGACTGTGGTCTCATAAAGCGCTGTCAGTGTGAATTGATTCAGAGATGCTTGCAAAGTGGAAGGAGTTTTGATGGGCTCACTGTAGTCACAGTACCGGTGGGCTCCACAGAACCCTTTACTCCACATGCTACCCTTGCTCCATTAGTCCAGAATTTTTCCTGGTAGATTTCTGAAGAGGAACATGGTCATGAATTGGGCTGCTATGAGTTGCACGTAGACCTGTTGGGTGGGAGATATGAGGGAGTCAAGAGGAGGGTGAGTGAAAGGACAAGTACGTTGGAAAAAGATTGAAATAAATGTCGGGAAAATTTTGGTTTCTCAGTGCCAAAGGGAGGGCCTGCCACTGACTTCATAAAACGAGCTTTTTCATTCTCTGTACTTTTTCCTTCTTTTATTTCACTAGACTAAGCTGTTACTTCTAATTTATTCATATCTTATGAGGTATTTAGTGAGCCTATCAACAAACTTAATATAACAATTCTTTAACATATTGTTATATTTGTTATTGGCCAGTATGAGAACAAGAAAAACATTTGTATCTGGAATTTTCACACACATTTAAAAAAGCTATGTTAATGTTAAGGGAAATTGGCTTACAGCTTTTACGTGTCCAACAGGTTAATTTCTTCCTGCCTTAACTTTTGCTGCTTTTTATCATATAGGAATTACTTGAGGATTCTATTTAATAGCTGGGTTCCCTCATAATTTCACTGGGGAGTACTTTTCTTTTGGGGCATTGTTTTAACAGGATTGCCTTATGGATTGTGTGAGATAATGTGAAAAGCATTGTACAAATTGTAAGGTACTATAAAAAGATTATAATGTTACATAAATTACCAGGCATGAATTTTGTAAAACAAATGATTAACCAATTTTGTTTTGTTTTTGTTTTTAGTCTCACCAAGAACCTCACCTAACAAAAGAAAAGATACACTGTAAAATAATATTCAGTTGGACTTTTGATGGGAGTTGAATGTATATCTTAGTTTGAGGGGAATTGATATACTTGAGAAACATTTATTGCAAGGAACAAAACATGTGACTCCATTTATTTATGTCTGAGTATTATGCACTGAATTGTGTTCCCCCCAAATTCATATATTGGAGCCTTAATCCCCATGGTGACAGTATTTGGATACAGGTCCTTTTAAGGAGAAAATTAAGATTAACTGAGGTCATAAATGCTGGGACTTAATCTGATAGAATTGATATTCTTGTAAGAAGAGGAAGTCTTGGGTGCCTGGGTGGCTCAGTGGGTTAAGCCTCTGCCTTCGGCTCAGGTCATGTCTCGGGTCCTGGGATCGAGCCCCACATCATGCTCTCTGCTCAGCTGGGAGCCTGCTTCCCCCCCCCCCCCCCCCCGCCCACCTGTCTCTTTGCCTACTTGTGATCTCTCTCTTTCTGTGAAATAAATAAGTAAAATCTTAAAATAAAAGAAAAAAATAAGAGGAAGTCTTCTCTCTGCTCTCTCTCTTTGCATGCATGCAACATGGAAAGACCATATGAAGAAATAGCAAGCAAACTATCTAGAAGCCAGGAAGAGAGTTCTTACCAGAAATAGATTTAGCTGGAAATTTGATCTTGGATATCTAGCTTCCAGAATTCTGGGAAATTAATTTCTGCTGTTTTAGCCACCCAGCCTATGTTATTTTACTATGGCAAACCAAACAGACTAATGCAATGTTTTTAACTTGGTTGTATTTCTGATAAAATTCCAGTGCATTCCTGAAAATAATGATAATGGAAATAATGATAAATTTGAATTATTTTTAATGTTTACTCTTCTTATTTAAACTTAGCTGTTATTATTGTAGACAATTGAAAACTGATTTTAAAATCATGGTAATTTTTCTTCTCATAGGAATATGAAGTATTATTTCATTAGTGACTCTAATATTGGCTGTGATGATTTGAGGTGTTTTTTTATAATATTAGTGAAGCAATAATTTACCCAGTATGTATAAAAACCCTATTGCTTTGCCTATAACTTATAGCCTGATGTTTCATGATCTCAAAGTTATACTCTTCTCCTCCTTTAGACATATTTTAATAAAATCCTGTTGATATTTTTACTCGGATAACTTTAAAGATTTTTATTTATTTATTTAAGAAAGAGACAGCGTGGGTGAGTGAAGAGGATGGTCAGAGGGGGAGAGAATCTTCAAACAGACTCCCCTCTGAGCACGGAACCCACCTTGGGGCTCAATCCCAGGACCCTGAGATCATGACCAGAGCTAAAATCAAGAGTAGGACACTTAAATGACTGAGCTACCCAGATGCCCCTCTGCTTGGTTATCTTACAAATATTTCAAGTTCACTGTGTTTTTTAAACATCTCAAAATCCATGTCTAGAACTTAAGGTGTCATCTTCCCCTTCTCAACCCTACTTTCAGTCTATGAGCTGTCTCAGCCAAATGATTTACCTAGTAACCCAGGTCATCTGGATACCATATTTGACTCTTCCTTCACCTTCAGGCCTCGTAACTTATTTCCATGTCCCCTTGTTTTTTTCCCTCAAACTTATCTGGCTGGGTGGCATAGACAAGGAGTGATTAGAAGTAGTCTGAAGAACTAGTAAGCATTCACTGAGCATACTAGAAACATTAGGGGAGGAAAACCCAACAAAAAGCATGGCTTTCTCCCAGAAAAATAATCTGGCTCAAGCATGAGTTTGTTGTTGAAGGCAAGATTGTAGGCAGGAGACCTTGTCCAGTTCAGGATACACTTGATTATTATCCCAGCCCACATCACTGAGCCTCATCCACCTTCTGCCTCAGACTCCACATTTCTCCTTGCAAGCTGTCACAACAAGCAGTGGTCTAGTGTCTCTTATCCTCATTCCTCATTACCATTCCTGTCAGACAACTGGATTTCTACTTCAGATCAGCATAGATACTCTTTGCTTCTCATTTGTTGCTTAATCCTTCCATCATCTCTAGAAATCTCTTAACACTTCATTTCCACCTAGTCCCCACATTGGGTTAGGATGCTCCTTTTCTGCACGTGTGGACATGTATTTCCTAAAGTGCATTAAAATGATCAATTCATATGAAAGTTGAGGGACAGGAATATTATCTCACTCTCATATTGGTTTTCTCAGCACTTTGAATAGACCCTAATATGTAATATTAATAATAATTTACACACAGTACTAAGTCTGGGCCAGCCCCTGTTCTAATCGCTTTATATACTGATATTCATTTCTCACAAAATCGCCATGAGATGAGTCTTATTACTCAACAGCTTTACAAATGACCCAGAAAGCCTGCATACCCTGCCTGCAGTCACATGGCTTGTAAGCGGCAGAACTAGGATTTAAACCCTGGTGATGTATCTAGAGCTTATGCTGTTAACCCCCAGATTATATTATATCAGTGTTGATGTATGAGCCGGATACTTGAGGGTACACCCTCAGTGTTATTAGATTTGAGGTTAATAACCTGTTATAATAGTTATTTTTAGTACTATAGTAATATAGGTGAGTTATTATGGGTTGAAATATTTTTGGGGAGGTGTGGAAATTCAGCCATCTTTTCTAATACTGCTTTTTAGTCTGAGAAACCATTGAATTTAACACAAGTAATTTTTCTTGTGGAGCTTGTTTTATGTTGATGGTTTCCAAATCAGGAAATTGTAATGGCCTGAGTGTAATAATACATGTAATATAAATAAAAATAAATTCTGTAGTTTGGAATGAGCTGATGAAGAGGGATGCAAGCTGCATAGCATTAAAAGTTCTCAAGAGACTGGATACCTGTAGGTTATGGATTCTGTAAAAGGAATATTTCTACTCAGGACCTGATATTTAATAATAGCAAATGGAATTTAGTCAGTGTTTATCAAATCCATATTTGTCCTAAGCACTTTATAAATATTATATTGTAGCATTTAATCCACACAACTGATTTGCCATTTTATAAGAATCATTTTTCCTATTTTACATTTAAGGTAAGTGAGGCTCAGGGGAGTTTAATAACTTTTTTCAAATCATTGAACAAAATGCTATGACTGCTAAGGGAATAAATCATTGGAGATTTGTCAGACAAAAAAACTCTAAAATATTTACCAATTCTTAGATTCCATCCCACATTGATAATTATTGTATTGATGATGGTACATGTTCTTTTGAATAACTTTCCTATATTTGGAAAAAAATGACACTTTATGTGAATGAAGCTTCCTCAATACGGAAGAATCACCCCAATTTTTCTTGCCTCATTCCAGTTATGAGACAGGCATATGCTCCACCAATCTTGTCCATATGAGATTTGGATTCAGAAATAAGCAATGAAAAGAAAACTAATTTTGATGGTGTTTCTTTTTTTGTTGCCATGGGGCTGCAGATCTTTTGGATTTCAGGGATGCTGGGGCAATTTCTGGGTCTGGCAATAGTAATGGTCCTGGTGGTTGGACTGAAGTCCACATCTCAACATGGGGCATTCAGTGATACCAGTGTCAGTTTTCTCATCTGATCAGTCCTTGGCATGGTTTCAGTGCTACTCCTAAAAGCTTAACCTGAAGTCCATCTCTGCATCCTTTCCTAAGACTGTGAGTTTCCCAACATGTTCTGAGAAATCTTTGTTATGTTTAAAGTGGTCAGAAAGACTTCTATTCTCCAAACAAGAATCTGCCCAGTAAAGTTGCTTTTAAAAATAGACTTGTTCCCTCTGAGCTAAAAAAGCATGTGTTAGTATTTTTTACATGTTGGAGTTGTGTTTGTTTGTTTCAATGGATATAAGGATCATATTTTTTTCTAACTCTTTATATTAAACTCATGGTTATTTAAAACATTGCCATCCCATCTCATTGATGATTTTAGCTTTCTTTGGAAAAATTCGGATCCATATTATCTATTTTGCAGATGTAGATGCACGTGCCTGGTACAGAGACAATGTCTGTTGTTACTCACTTCTGGTTCCAAATGCATTTCCAAATGCATATTTATTTCTATAATTTTTCTCATAAAAGTGACTGTATGTTTCTTCCAGTTCCACAGGAAAAATGTAGCATTGGTGATTGAGACACTCCAAGAGAAAGGCTCTTTATGATGCCCCTTCAATTGCAGAATAAAAAACCTTTTTTTTTAATTATTTATTTGACAGAGAGAGATCACAAGTGGGCAGAGAGGCAAGCAGAGAGAGAGAGAGAGGAGGAAGCAGGCTCCCTGCAGAGCAGAAAGCCCGATGTGGGACTCGATCCTAGGACCCTGAGGTCATGACCTGAGCTGAAGTCAGAGGCTTAACCCACTGAGCCACCCAGCTGCCCCAAAAACCTTTGAAAAGAAATGTACTTGCCTTGCCAAATGTACTTGACAGAAGCAGATAGCCACTCATTGTCTCCTAACACTAGATTGGGCTCTCCATCATGAAAGTTATACTATGAAAATACCTAAATGAATTCAAATGTTAGGAGCTATTGCCAGAGATAGGTCTATGATCTACTCTAAGGGTGTAAAAACAAAGCTTGCAGGAAGAAACTAAATAATAATCATATTACCCTTAAAGTTCATCTTTAAAAAAATTTTATTGTTGTTTTTGGAAAACCTGATTTTAGTCTTTTCTAGGAACTGTACAGAGAAAATTATAAAACTTGTCCATGGGAATGTGATATATATGTCATGCCAGGTAGTTAGCAAAATATTTGCCCTAATACCTAATACAAAATACTCAAATCAATGAACTGGAGCCATTTGGTGGAAGGAACCAACAGGTTTTCACAACTTCAAGACTCTTGCTTAGTTTCCTAAGGCTTCTGTAACAAAGTACCACAGACCAAGTGGCTGAAGCAATAGAAATATATTCTCTCCTGGTTCTGGAGGCTGGAAGTCCTAAATCAAAGTGCCAGCAGGAAGATGTTCTCTCTGAGACTCTGGGTATGATTCTCCCTTGCCTGTTTGGAGCTGCTGGTATTTGCGGTGGATCTCTGACCTTCCTTGGCTGGTAGCTGCATCAGTTCAATCTCTGCCTCTGTCAGCACATAACACTCACTGGTGTTTCTGTCCATACATGGTGTTTCCCTCTTCTTATAAAGACACAGGTCATAAGGAATGAGGATCCATCCCAATGGCCTCATCTTAATTTGTTTATGCCTGCAAAGATCCTATTTTGAAATAAGGTCAAATTCACAGGTACTAAGGGTCGGGATTTTCACTTATCTTTTGGGGGACATGATTCAATCCAAAGAGGAACTCAGAGCAACACAGTGTCATGTCACCAAATCTTCATTAGCTGAGTGGAATATTAGAATATTAGAGCTTGAAGGGATCTTATGAATCATCTAACCCAATCTCCAGAACTGACAGGAATTCTGCACCAGAGGGAAGAAATGACAAGGCTGGTATAATATGGTGAATTCATGCAGAATGAAACCCAAGCTCATGTTTATATTTATTTAATGGCTAATTTCTACCTTACATTATACAAGTATTATGAGATCATTATACTTCATAGTTTATTTAGGAGAAGGGAACCACATGCTACTACTAATTTAGAAATGTTCTCCTAAAGAGCAATACAAAACACATTCTTGATGTGTTAAGTGTTTATAGGTATTTAACTCAATGCTGACAATAACCTTGTAAGATAGTTTTGCTCTCATTTCAAGGATAAGGAAGTTAAAAGTCAAAATAAATATTTGCCTGAATTGCTTGAGGTTACATAGCTAGTAAATGAATAAAACTGTAATCACAGGTCCCATCTACCTGTTGCCAAAGTTCATGTGATTTTCAGGACTACATGAGGCCACTTAATAAAATAAGAACATTAAGGAGTATCTGGAGCATTTAACACTGCAAGCTTTAACTAAAGCCATTGAATTTATAATGGACGATTTCTTTTCTCAGCAGTATTGCTGTTGGACACCAGATAAACTTGTTAAAGATTCTCTGAGCAGTTTCTTTCTCCATCAATAAATGTAGAAGGTTGAAAGACACAGTATCTGAGATTTTTATTTTTATAATACTAAAAATATATTAAATATAGTTGTGAAGGACATTTACTTACCCAGAATATTCTATTTCCTGGCTGTATTCAATAGCAAAGTATTTATTTTTCTTTTAAGTAAATTACTGAAAATGTTATAAAAATATTACCATACTCAGGAACTTCTTTAATGATATTAAGTCAAAACCTTGTTCTCATAGGTGCATACACACACATGCATAAGAAAATAAATAAGAAAAGTAAGTTCTTAATTGCTAAGTTAAATCTCTTACTAGCTTCCATTTTAATATTTATAAAGCTGAAATTATCTATTTAGAGGCTTATGAAAGATTTTCTTTGCTTTTTAATTGAATAATTAATCTAAACATTATTGGATATTTAGCCATGTATACAGGCTTTATTAAGTCCGTTAGTAAATTTAGACTAGTTTACATTAGTTCATTGAGCAAAGAAATTGTTTTGATTGTCTTTGCATTACAAATATCCAATGATGTTCTGAGACAGAAGTATGAACTTAATAAATATGTGTTGAATGAACGAATAAGTGAATAAATTAATGAGAAGAAGAAATCCACTGAAGTAACAAGCTATGCATGCATGTACCTGAAAGAACAAGACAATGTAATAGGAAACATTAGTATTTTGCTTTGGTTTCTATTTACTTTCTCTCATTCATTCCTGGCACTGGATTATACAGGTGTACCTCATCTTATGGCACTTTGCATTATTGTGCTTCACACATACTGCGATTTTTATAAACGGAAGGTTTGTGGTAATCCCTGTTAAGCAGGTCTATTGGTGCCATTTTTTCAACAGTATTTGCTTACCTCATGTCTCTGTGCCACATTTCAGTAATTCTTGGAATATTTCAAAGCTTTTCAATATTATTATGTTTTTTATTGTGATCTGTGATCAGTCATCATTGTTGTTACCATTGTAACCATTTTAGGGCACCATGAACCACGCCCATGTAAGATAACAAACTGAATCAATAAATGCTGTGTGTGTTCTGACTCCTCCACGGACTGGCTGTTCTCACATCTCCATCCCTCTCCCTAGGCCTCCCTATTCCCTGAGGCACAACAATATTGAAATTAGGCCAGTTAAAAACCTATAATGTCCTCTAACTGTTCAAGTGAAAGGAAATGTGGAAGGTCTATTACTTTCCATCAAAAGCTAGAAATGATTAAGCTAAGGGAGGAAGGTATATTGGAAACTGAGTTAGGCCAAAAGCTAGGCTTCTTGTTCCAAACAGTTAGTCAAGCTGTAAAGGCAAAGGAAAAGTTCTTAAATGAGATGACAAGTGCTACTCCAGGGAATGCATGAATGATGAGAAAGTAAAACAGCCTTATTGCTAATAAGGACAAAGTTGGAATGGTCTAGATAGAAGATCAAATGAGCCACTACATTCCCTTAAGCCAAAGCCTAATCCAGAGCAAGGCCCCAACTCTCTTCAATTCTCTGAAGGCTGGGAGAGGTGAGCAAGCTGCAGAAAAAGAGTCCGGAGCCACATGAGGTTGGTTCATGAGGTTTAAGGAAAGAAGCCTTCTCCATAATATCAAAGTATAGGGTGAAGCAGCAAATGCTGATGGAGAAGCTGCAGCAAGTTCTCCACAAGTTCTAGCTAAGATAATTAAGAAAGTGGCCACAGGAAACAACAGATTTCCAATGTAGACAAAAGAACATCCTATTGGAAGAAAATGTCATCAATGACTTTCATAGCTAGAGAGAAGTCAGTGCCTGGTTTCAAAGCTTCAAAGAACAGCCTGACTCATTTGTTAGAAAGTTAATGCAGCTGGTGACTAAGTTGAAGCCAATGCTGTTCTGAAAATCCTAGAGCCCTTAAGAATTACTCTGAATCTACTCTGCCTGTGCTCTACAAATGGAACAACTAAGCCTGGATGACAGCATATTTGTTTACAACTTGATTAACTGAATATTTTAAGACTACTATTGAGATCTATTTCTCAAAAGAGAGAGAGAGAGAGAGATTTCCCTCAAACTATGACTGCTCATTGACAATAGACCTGGTCACCCAAGAGCTCTGATGGAAATGGACAATGAAATGAATGTTGTCTTCATGCCTGTTAACACAACATTCACTCTGTAGCTCATGAATTAAGGAGTCATTTCCAGAGTCATTTTTAAGAAATACATATTATAAGTCTATAGCTGCCATAGATAGTGATTCTTCTGATGAACCTGCACAGAGTAAATTGAAGAGATTCTGGAAAGGACTCACTATTCTAGATGCCATTAAGAAAGATTTGTGACTTGGGAGAGGTCAAATATCAACATTAACAGAAGTTAGGAAGAAGCTTATTTGAACTTTCGTGGAGGACTTTATGGGGTTCAAGACTTCAAAGGAGGAAGTAACTGCCGGAGTTTTGGGAATAACAAGAGAACTAGAATTAGACATGGGACCTGAAGACGGGACTGAATTATTGTAAACTCATGATTGAACTAACAGATGAGGAGTTGTGTCATATGGATAGACAGAGAAGGTTTTTTCTTAAGGCAGAATATTCTAAATCTGGTGGATTATTGAAATGACAATAAAAATTTAGAAAATTATGTAAACTTAGTTGATGAAGCAGCAGCAGAGTTTGAGAGACTTCAAGTTTGAAAGAAATTCTACTGTGGGTAAACTGCTATCAAACAGCATCACATGCTAAAGAGAAATCGTTTGTGAAAGGAAGAGTCAACGGAAATGGCAAACTTCATTGTTGTCTTATTTTAAGACAGACACCCCAGCCTTCAGTAACCACCACTTATCACCACGAAAGCAAGCTCTTTCACCAGCAAAAAGATTACATCTCACCAAAAGTAGAGATTATGGTGAGCATTTTTTAGTAATAAAATTATTTTTAGGCATAAAGTGGTTTTTTTTTTACATCATGTTATTGCATACTTAACGACTCCAGTATAATGTAAACATAACTTTTACATACACAAGGAAATAAAAAATTTCATGTGACCCCATTACGGTGATATTCACTTTATTGTGGTGGTCTGAGAATGAACCCACAATATCTCTGAGGTATCCCTGTAACAGTGAACGAAACAAGATACTTGACTTCCCAATGTTACATATTATTGGTAGAATCAAGCAATGAGAAACAAAAAAACAATGAAACAATGAAAGAAAGATGATATGGGACACTGAGGAATGCAATGAAAAAAATAAGCTGGATAGAATTGATAGAAAATAATAGAATTCTTTCTATGGCAAAGACAATGTTTGAAAGGAAGAACAGTGAAGCTATGTTGAGAGAGTGACAGCTGAGGGGAAAAATGACTAAAGAGGAAGCAGACATTTGAAAATCAGGATGGGGAGTCATCCATGCTGAGAAGGGAGGAAGTGCTTGAATGATGCGTTTTCAACTGATATGAAAAGAATAAAGAGATTTACATTATGTTCCAGAGATGGAATTATGGAGATCTGTTGCTAGCTCAGATGTTGGGGCAAGTAAAAGAAAAACAGACATCATCTTCTTCCTCTGTTAAGGGGTCTTATTGCCAAGTACTAAGATAGGTAACATAGCAGGAAGATCAGCCATTGAAATTGAGTGGAATCATACATATTATTTTGGATATACTAGATTTGAGATACTTGTCAGTTATCCAAATATAGATATCATATAATAATAGTCATAATCCTAACATAATAATAATATAACATAACATAAATATAACAAAACATAATAATGATTACTATTATTAAGCACTTATTACATGCCAGACACTGTTTTAGATCTTTTCCATAGATGAATTCATTTTCAGTGTAATCCAGTAGAGTGGAAATTACTCACACCTCTGTCATATAGTGAGGGAACAGACACAGTGTTCAATAACTTGGCTAGATTCACACAGCTAGTGTATGTTAGAGACAGGATGATTATTTGGTCAGTGTAGCTCTAAAGGCCTTGTTTCTGTACCACTATGCTGTCTCTTTCTGTTAAACAACAACAACAAAAACAAAAACAAAAACAAAAACAAGGGAACTCAGAGAAGAGATAGGAAATAAATTTGGAGTTGTGAAAATACAAAGTAAATAGAAAAGATGTTCTATGACTGAATCCAGAACACCAAATACATATAAGTCCGTTAGTCATAGGAGGAACAAGTAAGGGAGATACAGCTGGAGGACCAGTGGTGAGGTGAGGGAAAACCAAAGACAGTGTGATTCCAAAAGCTCAAGGAGTCAGCTTTATTGAATGCATTGAGATGCAGAGACAGGTGGTAAGAGACAGTGACTATTGAGTTTGACAAAATAGAAGTTACTGGAAACCTTTACTAGGAAAGTTTTAGTGTTGGGAACAGGAGCTCAATTGAAATGAAATGGAAAAAAAAAATATGGGTATAAGGAGCTCAGACAGCGATGGAAGAAAATTTGAAGAGTTTTGTTCCTTAGGAGGGAAGTAGAGCTATGGCGTTACTTGGGGTTGGACAATTAGGTCTGTATTAATTTCCTAGTACTGCCATATCAAACATCCACAAAGTTCGTGGCTTAAGAAAAAGAAGAAATTTATTTCTTGCCAGAAGTCTGAAATCAAGGTGACTGATGTACTCTTTCCAAAAGTTCTATATTGAAATTTTTCCTTGCTTCTCCCAGCTTCTGGGGACTTCAGGCATTTTTTTAGTTTGTGTTTGTATAATTCCAATTTCTGTCTCTGACTCCACATGGATTTCTCAGTTTCTCTTCTCTATTTGTCATTGGATTTAAGGCCTGCCTGGGTAAATGGAATGACCTCATCTTGAGATCATTAAGTTAATTACAATTGTAAAGACACTTTTTTTTCAAATAAAGTCACAATCACAATTTCCAAAGATTAGGAGATGAACATATCTTTTTGGGGAATGCCATTCAATCCACCACAGAGGGAGTAAGCTGAAAAGAGGGCGTTTTTTATAGAGCTACTAAAATATTTTCCTATGATGATAAAAATTATCCATTAGGGAAAGAGAAATTTATGGCATGATAGAGAGGAGACATTACATGCATGAATCAATGATGAGCTGAGGAGAAAAAGGATTCAGAGCCTTTTTCTGGATGGAATATGAATATGTATATATGTATATATATATAAAATTTAACATATATATATGTTAAATTTTAACATGACTTTATTAAATATGGGTGAAATAAGTGAGGAGATTTGATAGTGGAGGGATGAGAGAATTTCTGTATCTTGCCATCTATTTTTTTCAATGAAATTCAAAAGAGGTTTGTAAATTAAAGTTATCAGAAATAGAAATGTTCGATTTGAAGACTGCACTGTCTGAAATGTTCTTCGTGGAGAACTAACATGAGATGTTACTGGCTATATATATTGGCCCTGTCAAACCCCTTAGAGAACTGTGGTCATAAATCAGTAATAAGACTAATTAACCTGCTTTGTTATATCTGTAGGAATACTTAGCTGGTCAAGTATGGAAAGACATAAGGAGGGTATGTGGGTAAACCAAGATTATGGATTTTCCAGACAATTATATTGGAGGGTGGGAAAGGTAAGGGATAAATAGTGTTGACTTTCAGAAATTACAATGATTGACCATGGAATTTTCACTGGTTAAGGAATAAAAGTAGTGAAGTGAGTGATGGCTAGTGAAAATACTGTAAAGGTAATAGCTTGGAGTTTCTAATTTGTTTGAAGAACTGTTGATGTGGGGATGATAGAATAACTAGGCTGAAAAACTAAAGAAATGGTTGATGAGAAATATGCTTGAAATGGAGACTTCTGAGGTATCACGGCTGTGACAATGTCATGGATCTGACCAAGAGAATATGTGATGGAAGCTGGTACTGGATTATCTAGTAGTTAAAAAAAAACATGCTTAGCATGCATATATGTACACCACATGCAAATACTCATTCACTCATTGGCGAGAATATGTAAGCTAACAAATAAATTAGAAATAATTTTATATTTTAAATATTTATTTCAAAAGACTATTAAGAATCCTAATTTTATTGGCACTTTTGTTTGTTTTATGATTAATTGCTTTTTTTTAATTACATAAGGGTTAGGCACCCCAGTCTTTTCTGGGTAAGGGACATTTAAACCTGGTCCCAATTAAGATGGATGGAGAAGGAAGATTCAGAGTTAGTGGTCAAAGAACTGAAAGAATTGAGTTTTTGATGCATCATATACAAGATGAATCAATATTTCTTGTAAAAAATGCTATGAACAATTTCCAAGAGACATCACTGTGGATGGAGGAATTCTGAGATGACTCAAGTATTTATAAAAAAAGTATTTATTAGAGTTGAATCCTGAAGATTGTATAGCATATTGAGAAGTTCCTATTGTTATTTCTTCTGGGTATGAAATAACTAATGTTCCAAGTAAAAATTATGATAAATACAAAAAAGAGCAATGAAAATAAAGTTAATTCGTCTAAATATCTGATGATCTGAAAACACTATCCCTGTGCTCTTGTTCTCTTGCAATCATCCCTCATTAAAAAAATCACATCCAATTATTTATGCTGCTTGATAACTTTTTTATTTGACAATACTTCATGTGCTATTTTCCATACCAAAAATATTATTCAAAAACAAGAATCATAATTTATTTAAAATGCATAGGCACAGAAGAAGGGAATGCAGAGCAAAGCTTATTCAAGAAACAGAAGGAGTGTGAGCAAGTTTGCTGAGAGAGGACTTTTATTCTGTGTAGAAGGAGAGGGAAGAGCTGGTCTGGCTTGAATGGGAATTCCGTGTTGTAAAATATTCCACCTGAGACAGTAAAAGATATACCAATTTTTGGAATTCTCTAACTAACCATCTGAGGAATCTGAAATTGATTCCTTTGGCATAGGGATTTGTTGAAAGGGATTTGTTAGGGAAATAAATTTAATTATACTTTGCAGCACATAGGATGTGTTGGAAAGATTCACCTGACGTAGCCTGAGTTTTAATAGTACCTACCACAATTAAAGATAGAAACCTGTTCAAGAAACAATTTCAGGGAAAGAAACATCAAAATTTAGATGCAGGAATAGTGGTTTAAGAATTAAGGTTAGGTCAGAAATAATGGTACTTAGAAAAGAGAATAGTTTACTCAGAACATTTATAAGAGATTCCAAGTGTTAGCAGCAGCCGGGGGTTACCAGATAAAAAACATAGCTCATGGGACGCCTGGGTGGCTCAGTTGGTTAAGCAGCTGGCTTCGGCTCAGGTCATGATCCCAGCGTTCTGGGATCGAGTCCCGCATCGGGCTCCCTGCTCGGCAGGGAGCCTGCTTCTCCCTCTGCCTCTGCCTGCCATTCTGTCTGCCTGCGCTCGCTCTCTCTCCCTCTCTCTCTGACAAAAAAAAAAAAAAAAAAACAAAACAAAAAAAACCATAGCTCACACACACAATAAATGATACGCACGCACACGCGCACGCGCGCGCACACACACACACACACACACACACACACACACACACACATACCAGAATCACTGACCTTGCGATTATTCTATTCTAGGTGGGAAAAAAATATCAATTTTATCAGATGGTATTTTCAGTTCTCAAAGGTTTTAACATACTTTCAGACATTATCAGTACTGTAAAAAATCAGGGATAGAGTTATTTGTTTTTAGGAGTCAGTGATTTATAGGAAATATTCAAGATTTCACTTGTTTACGAGATGAAAGCCAGGTAGAACCCGTTTTTTGTTTTTTTGTTCACATATGTGTGTGTGTGTTCTAATCACTGGCTATAATCAATGACCAAAAATGGAAGCGCAGTTTTGTTTCTTTAGATACCAAACAAAATTATCTACAATAAAAATCTGTCAGCTGTTCTGGAATTTATTATTGTTGTTATTTTGCTGTTCTTTTAACATAAAACTTATCAGCATTTAATATAAGATCTTTAAAAATGTATTTTTAGAGAGAGTGCATATGTATGCTTAAACAAGAGAATGGGGGAGAGGCAGAGGGAGAAGGAGAGAGAGAGAAGTTTAAGCAGAATCCACACCCAGTAAAGAGCCAGAAACAGGGCACGCCCTATATATTTTTTTAATTGGCAGCACTAAGCATTTGTAATCGTAAGTTGACAATAAGCTGATGTTAGGTTAAGGAGAGGATCATGCCTCTACTAGGCTGTGTACCTTCAAACACTAGTCAGTATCACTCTGTGTTGTCTGAATCCAGTCTTCTTCCTGTTTGCTGCCTAATTATAGCAGATTCTTGAATTTGGAGTTTCCGCTCCAACATTCTCACCTTTTGTGATCTTGGATGACTAGCAATAAATAAGAATGTCAAAAGAGAAAGTCCTTTTGGAAGTGACCCTGCTTTGCAATGTGGGAGGAGGAAGGAAAGATAATGAAATGCATTTGGGGGTTCTATGTGAGGTTACAATGTGTCAAGTATGAGAGAGGGTTAGATACCAGCTACACTTGCGCTTGAAATAGCACACATGAGTGGCATTCATTTAGTGGAAAGAAGTTAATGTCATGGGAATGAGTTAATTCTCTGCAAATTTTATAATAAACAAAGAAGAGAAAAGGGCTTCTGACTGAGCCTTGGGGATTATCATAGTTAATGTTGAGGGGGGTTTGGCTGGATATTACCAAAAGGAAGATGTAGAGAATAAATGAGTCAATCTTCTAGAAAAAAGGAGGAAAATGTAACATAATTGTTTCTTTTTTTCCACTTTGTTGAGAGAATTCACAAGTACTCTGATGGTGAATTCTGAGAAAGCACTTTCACATATTTTAAAAATTCACGCTGTTTTTATCAAAATGACTAATAGAAATATCCTGATAAAAATGATAGATGATTTACAAATGTAGAAATTTGCAGCTACATTATTTACTACTCTAATGTTTTGATACATATGCACTTGCTGTTTCAGTACCAATTCAGTAGAAATGTGTCTTATTAAAATACTGTTTTATGAAAAAACATTGGCATTTTCTAAGATTTCTAAGGAACTTCAGCACATAATTTAATTTCCCAAAGCATCATGAGAATTCAATGAATTATGCAAGCAGAAAATGATAAATCTGAATGAAGTGGTCTAACCTCACTCAAAAAACCCCTTGAATTCTTGATTTTATAGGCAATACAGAATTTCAGTCTCCATAGTAAGTAAATAAACTTTACGAGAATATTTAAATGTCTCTTTGACCAAAAGCTTAATCACCTCCCTTTACCCAGAGGTAATCATCATTTCCAGTTTGTTGTATATTCTGCTGGAAATTTCTATATCATTTAAATATTTACTCATGTTGAGGTCAACGTGTATGTATTAATATGGAACAGTCTTCAAAATCTTTTATTGAGTGAAAAAAGACCAGATTGCATACTAATATATTTATTATAAAGCATTTATATAAAAATATACATACACATTGAAAACAATACTACATATTTTTTACAAAATTTAATCTGCATATTCTCCTTTATTACTACTTCCTCCTCCTCTTCTTCTTCCTTCAATTTAGAGTGGTAACCTAATGGTAAACATTAGAGTGGTAAACATTTAGAGTGGTAACCCTCGTCTGTATTTCAGGTTTAGATCTCTCCTTCTGCATTTTTAACCCACATTTCTAGCTGGTTAATAGACATCTTACTCTAATCTTTCACAGACTTCTTAGATAAACAACAAAAGCTGAGTGTACTACCTTCCCATATTTATCTTCTCCACCTTCTGTTTTCCTTATTTTTGTTAATCTCACTGCAATCTCACTACAGTCATCCAGCCTCCCATTTCTCAGCCTCCAAATCTAATTGTTTACCATCTTATTCCCTAACTCACTTAGCTTTACTGTCTATTATATCTACTTTTTCTATATTTCTATTGCCATATGACTTATTTCAGACTTGTGCTTTTCATTTAGACTATTGGCAATATTTCTGAGTACTCTTTCTGTTTCTGTTCTAGTGGGTCACAATTTTTTTGGATCACAGATTACCTGGGGAAAATGCTCAAACCACAGATGCTGTCTTCATTTTCATTGCTGGGAGAGCTAGCTTGTGGAAGTAACTCAAAGTCACAGAGTTAATTTAAAAGTCTTCATTCTTTCAATTCAAAATCCTTCCCATCCTCGGCCATGCCAGTCTTGTCAGTTTAGATCAGTTTATTTTTCTGTTTTCTGGGGTACTGAAATTAGGGTTATAGCTATAAATCTTTAAACATTGCTTGCTTAGGGGTTGTTGAAGAAGAGTTCAATGATCTTCAGGGTGAGACTTCTAGGAACCCTAAATGTCTATAGGCAGTCTTTTCACTTATTGTGCAAATTACCATTATATTGTGTTTCTGAATGAAAGCACCTTTCAACATTACATTATGACAAGAATAATTTTCTAATTTTTAGCTAATCTGCAGGGGAACTTATGATGAGGAACATGCCATCACCAATATTAAAAAAAAATTGGTGTGGAAAATTCAGGAAAGATTTTAAGACTTCTAGTGCCTTATAGGATTATGATGATAGGATATCAAAGAAAAAAGAAGACTTTTTGAAGTAGGTATAATTACACTAATAAAAGAGATTTCTTTCTTACCCAAGACCACTTCAAAAGGATGTTATCTTTGTTCATTGTTCTTATTTTAAAGATTTTATTTATTTATTTGTCAGAGAAAGAGAGAGAGCGAGCACAGGCAGAGGCAGAGGGAGAAGCAGGCTCCCCACAGAACAAGGAGCCCGATGTGGGACTCGATCCCAGGACACTGGGATCATGACCTGAGCCGAAGGCAGCTGCTTAACCAACTGAGCCACCCAGGCATCCCTCATTGTTCTTATTTTAAAACAAATCCTTCTTTACAAAGGTCTCAGAGTTTATTGATTACAAATGAGGAAACTAATCCAATTACTTATACTAAAAGGATATTCTCCCTTATTTTCCTAAGTTTTTCTGATTTTTTTCCCTACTTACAGTGGATTGATTTGATTTTTTTTTCTGCCTTTTCTTATTGTTTTATGATACCTGAGCATCCCTAGAAATGAACATTTTGATGGTGGGAGTTGGTCTGTGAAACCCACTAAAACAGGATTAAAAGTCCAATGTTGTCTATTGGAACAACCTTGACTGGTTTAAGACTCTGTAAGGACTGCCTTGTCCTATAAGAGTTTTGAGTTTATAACGTATAGTTCCAAGGTAATTATTAAATTATTAGTTTAAATATAAAAATGTTTACTGTCAACATCTCTAGAGTAGGGGTGCCTGGGTGGCTCAGTCAGTTAAGTGTCTGACTTTGGCTCAGGTCCTGATCCCAGGGTCCTGGGATTGAGCCTCGCATCAGGCTCCCTGCTTAGTTGGGAGCCTGCTTCTCCCTCTGCCACTGTCCCTGCTTGTGCTCTCTCTCTTTCTGTCAAATAAATAAATAAATAAAATCTTTCAAAAAAAGGAAAAAGATCTCTAGAGTAATAGAACAAAGTGGAGATTGATGGATTATCATCTTTATCTCTATCGTTCTTTTTTTTTTCTTTCTTTCTATCATCTATCTATCATCTATCATCATCATTTATCTATGAGGAAAGATTTGTTTTAAGGAGTTGACTCATGTGATGTGGGCTCCGGTGATACAAAATCTGGGCAGGCCAACATGCTGGAAATTTAGGTAATGTTGCAGTCTTGAGGAGAATTCCTTCTTCTTCAGGAAACTTCAGTCTTTGCTCTTCATTACCCTTTCTTCTTTCCCTACCTTCAGCGTTTTTTTTATTTTCTCTTCCTCCCTTCTTTTCTTCCTTTTCTTCTCCTTGTCTTCCTTCCTTCCTCCCTCTGTTTTTTCTTCTTCTTTTCCTTTCTTCCTTGATTTCTTTTTAATGAATTTATTCACCACTCACTCATTCATTAACAAAGGAATTGGGTATCTTTACTCCACACCATGATTCATTTTCTCTAGTAAATGAGATAAAACCTTGCATAAAATTTGTAATAACATAACATGGCAAATAAAAATTATTTCTTGCCCATATTTCCCAACTACAAATAAAATGATGTGATTGTTATATATTTATTATAATTGAAGAAAAAACAGAAAAGCTTTATATTATATAAATCTCTTAGTAGGAACTAGAGACTGAATATTACAGTAACATGTTTTCTCAATATTTCAGACATTTTTAATTGTCTTATCCTTGGATTGAAATATTTTCATTTTTGATAGCTATATGTAAGATAATTTGTGTTGCCAAAAGACATTTGTAAAATATTTTTATGTAGTTCCCCAATATTTTAATTGCTAGTATTATCAGGCCTTCTATCAGTAAAATGGTCTTTTACCTGGAAGTTTTATCAACTATTTTGAAAGCTTTAAAAGTTACCCAAGAAAAATATGGAAATTTTACTTATCTATATCTAATCACATTTCTAACTTAATGCCTAATAGTCCATTGTAAATAGTCTAAAAACCAGTAAAAACTAGTAAATAGTCCATTTATTTGAAATCATAGAGCTCGTTAGTAAGAGAACTTTATCTCTTCACCAAACCTAGAACTTTATGCCTGGCAAGCTCATTGTACTTTAATTCCCAAATGCAATAGTGGATTCTTTTGACCTCAATTGGAGAATATTTGTTAATTTCAATGTTTGCATTTGGTTGTTTATTATTAGTGACCATTGTTATTCCATTATGATAAAAAATGTGATATCATTAATTTGTTTTGAAATTTACTCAGGTGTAATTGTTATACTGAATAAATAAATATACTGTATGATGTCATCAGAAAATGTAGTTCTTCTGTCTTTCTACCTGTTCAAACCTCTTCAAGTTTTTCTTTCTCCTTAGATAAAATACAGGGTTACCATGACTTTTCTGGTCATTTTCAGCAAATAAAATTTTCCATTATTTTTGGTCCTTCCCCAAATCTCATCTTGAGAATTAAAGTGTCTAGTCCCATATAGTCAAAAATTCCAAATTCATGTGAGGATAAAAAATTTCCCTGAATATCCAAGGAACTATCAAAAATGCATAAGACTATCATTGTCCTTTTCCTGTCCTAAAGCACAATCACCTTTGCGGCAACAATCCAATGCTTACTGTATGTTAATTCAGGGTTGCAGGACTTTAACATCAGCACAAAAACATAAATATATTGCAAAAGTTCATTATGTCTTATATTCAAACTCTTAAAATTATTTCTTTTTATTTGGAAATGAAAGTTTTTGAACAAACCACACAACAGTAGTTATTTTTAATAAAGATTTATGCTACTGTTCTCTTGGATTTAGTAGAAGAACATCAGTAACATTATTATGTGTAGTCAGGGACCATTTATTATTTCCCAGATGAGTCCTTAGACGTCTTCTTTTACTTCAGAATAGTCATCTCTCTATCTTATTTCTTCTCTAATTTTTCATCTTTGATTTATCTCTTCATGCCCATATGCAGTCCTATTTTCTTTCTCCTCCATACTTTCACTCTTTCATTGAAAAATTTTGTTTTAATAGAAAAAGTAAAGGAAGCAAAAGCACTTCATTTTAAAGTGTATGTAATTTTATTTTAAACCTCTCTTCTGTTTGTAACCCTTGCTGTGAATCCTGTCCTTTGGGGTTCATGTGTTTATTAAAAAAAAGAAAAATAGACCTTGAAAACAGTCCAGGAAAAAGAGAAAAAAAAAAAAAACAAAACCACCCAAAACCCAAAAAACCAAAACCCATTTTTCTAAGAATACTGAGGGACCTCATATAAAACTTACATGGTTACAGGAAGCTTCTTTTAGCTACAGAATCACTTCTTGCTTTATAGAGTGTGATTTTATTTATTTTACTCAAAACTTTAAGATTATTTTAAATCTGATTTGCCTATTGAGAGCAATGTATTATTTAACCAGCCTCTGCTTCCTGTCCTTTCCCTCTGTTGCTCCTGAAGTTTCCCAGATGTATACATGGCGTGCACTCACATCCTGATACTGACATTAATATAGTTCACCCTTGCAAGTTGTCCTTTGTGCATCTTCCTACATCCACTATTGCAGACTTCTCTATTACGATGTCATATTGGCTACTGTAAGTTGACATTAGTTCAAAATATGTCTTTTTTTTTTTTTTTTTTAGACAAAGTGTAAGCACCTTGTCCTTCAATTTTCAAGAAGGCTGTCATATAACCCTGGAGGAAGCTGGCAACTTTATGTGAAACACATGTTGAGCCCCAGCATTCACCAATTAGTGACCAGGATACAAAGTAATTTAAACAAGGAGGGAAATAGGCTCCAGTGTCTAAAAGAAAACAAAACAAAATAAAACAGCAAGAATAATATTATGTGGTTTGAAGTCAAAAGGATAATTTTTCAAAGCTTGAACAAGTGATTTGTAAAGAAAATTTCACTTTCCTTAAGTGTGAAAACCTCTGAAAACTGAGACCAAGAAATTTGGAAGTTAACTGTGGATGGCAGGGGAAAAGATTTTGGTACCAAGAGCATATATAAGCACCAACATTTTTACTTCCTTCCTAGAAATAAATCAAGAGAGATTATTTGTGCAAAAGTAAGTTTTGATACAAATTACAAGTTTTAGAGAGAAAATTGTAAAAGCATAATCCATTGGTACTGAAAGAACATAGAAGTCAATCAAATACTTTAATCTTATAAAATCTTATAAAAGAGAATAATGAGATATTCTTTATTAAAAGAATAACACTCATAGAATATCTCTTAATTGTACTTTTTCTGTTCTTAATCTTTACTATTAGGAACAATATTTAACCATGCTTACAAAGACAAGGTCCTACAGAGAATAAGAATGACTTCAAAAATTCTGCCTCCCTCCCAAACTTCTCCATGTAAAATTTCCCAAATTGAGAAAAAAATTATAATTAAGAGAAACAGCTAAGTAGAGGTGGCTGGGTGGCTCAGTCAGTTAAGCATCTGACTCTTGATTTCAGCCCAGGTTATGATCTCAGGGTCCTGAGATCGAGCCCTGCATTGGGCTCCACAAAGGGCATGGAGTATGCTTGGGATTCTCTCTCTCCCCTCCCTCTGTTCCTTCCCTCCTTGTGCACATGTGTTCTCTCTCTCTTTCTCAAAAGGAAACAAATCTAATTATTCATTTCAGTAAAGCTATAAATCTGGTTTTCTAGACTATTTTGTTGTGAAATGATTTTAAATGATTTTAAAATTTTAGTTTTAGTTTTTTCTAATTCAAAGATATCATATATATGTATATGTATTATATATGTATATACACGTATACACGTATGCAGATATGTTACATGTATATACATATATGTGTATATTTATATACATATGTGTATATATAAAATATGTATATTTTATATACATATATATTTTATATACATACATTTTTATACATACATTTATATACATACGTTTATGTATATAAAATATACATATATGTGTATATATAAAATATACATATTTTATATACACACACATATATAAATATACACATATATGTATATACATGTATACATATATGCATACGTGTATATGTGTATATACATATATAATACATATACATATATATCTTTGAATTAGAAAAAACTAAAACTAAAATTTTAAAATATATATATTATATATACACATATATGTATATACATGTATACATATATGCATACATGTATACGTGTATATACATATATGTGTGTATATATATAAAATTTGCGAAAGACAAAAGCCTTATGAAGAAAGTAAAAGTAAATAATCAGATATCCAATAGTACAGTTTGATGCAGTTTCTCCCATTTACTCTTATATTTTTTGAAATAATTTTCTTTTCTTTTTTTTTTTAAACATGGAACACTTTATGAATTTGGGTGACATCCTTGCATAGGATCATGCTAATCTCTGTATCACTCCAATTTTAGTATCTGTACTGTTGTTGTGAGCACTATTAAAGACTATATATTTATTAATTTATTTATTTGAGACAGAGCGAGAAAGACAGAGGGAAAACATGACTGGAGGGGAGAGGTAGATGAGGAGGGATTGGAAGAGAGAACCTCTCAAGCCAGACTCCACGCTGAGCACCGAGTCTGATGCAGGACTTGGTCTCATGACGCTGAGATCATGACCTAAACTGAAACTAAGAGTCTGACACTCAACTGACTGAGACATCCAGGCACCTCAGAAGTGAGCATTATTGAAGTAATTTTCTATATACAGAGTTGGTAATCTACTCTATCATTTTAACATTGTTTTAGGACAGTTTTTTCTATGCATTTAAATGTTTCTATGGCTTTAAATGTTCAACAGGTGCATAAAATCCTATTATGTGGATGGATATACCATTGTGTGTGTTTGTGTATGTGTGCATGGGACCTCCACCACCATTTATTCCAGTAATTTTTATATATATGTATATATATACATATATATATATAAAAGATTAGTTTTAAACATTTTTACATAAAGTCTTTTCCCTACATTTTAATGAATTATTTCCTTAAGAGAGATTTCTAGAAGTGTTTAAAATACTAACATTTGTGAGATGAGTTCTTTTTCTATAAATCTTTCCTTAATTTATCCTCTCCCACTAGTGTATAAGATTGCCTGTCTTACTTCAATTTTGCCAGAATGAGTTCTAGAGATCAAATTATTTGGCAACATCAGACTAGAAAAGTCATTGGTTAATTTAAAAAGCCATTTAAAGTAGGAAGCACAAAATTTTTTTTAGAAATTTTATACTAACTTGAAGTGTATATATGTATGCTAACTTACTTTTGTTGATTTAGAGCCAAAGGGCTTTGATTTGTTTACCTCTTTGCTGTTATCTTTCTTACATTAACTATATCCATCTTGTATCACTGTACTATTCAGTTTTTTTTTTTTTTCTTGGAATGAAGCGAGAAATCAAGGATGCTTATGAATAGGAATACAGAAATCTTCTGACCTTTAAAGAAAAAATTTGCCTATATTTTTATGTTGTTTCATCCAAATTGGTTTTGACATAAATTGTTTTAGGCAGTTTACTCTTTCAAAGCATATAATTGAATGGACTAGTTACGTGTAAAGGGGAGGGTAAGTACAGCTAGGTGGTTGTTGAAATCTTTTTATTTGGTGCTGAACATTCCCTATATCCCATTTTTTTGGTGAGTAGAAACTCATATGGTAAAGTAAAGTAAGATAAAGTTTAAAAATGATAAAGTAGATCTCTTGTCTTTATATTATTGTGCACACAGCAGTCCTGACTTGGGCAGATTGGCTATTTTAATAGCTTTGACTTTGCACATAGTGCAAGAAGTTTGCTCTTACTTTTCATCACTCATAAATACATGCAAAGCTAACTGGTAATATATATGAATACTATTATTTACTGTAAAAATGCTCTCTGATACAAAATGTTATGCATAATAATGTATATTGAAAGGTAAACTCCCTACTATATTTCATTGTGAAAGTCTAGTAAGAAAGCAACAATTCACTGCACTTGTAAATAATCAACTTACTTATTACTCTCTGGCATTTAAAAATATTTAAAGATATTGCAAATAATGCTGCAATAAACATAAGGGTACATAGATCTCTTCTGAATTAATATTAATGTCCATTAGTACACAAATAGATAAGGAAGATGTGGTATATATGTATGTGTGTGTGTGTATATATATATAGATATATATATAGAGAGAGATAGAGAGAGAGAGAGAATATTACACAGCTACAGCCATAAAAAGGATGAGATCATAAGATTTGTGACAATGTAGATGGATCTAGAGAGTATTATCCTAAGTCAAATAAGTGAAACTCAGAAAGATAAATGTCATGCGAGTTCATTCATATGTGGAATCTAAAAAACAAAATAAATACATAAAGAAGGAAACAAACAAAAAGAAGAATCATACCTGTATTTACAAAAGAACAAACTGATTGTTGTCAGAAGGGAGAGGAATGGGACATTGGGCAAAATAGATGAAGGGGAGGAGATATGAGCTTCTGGTTACGGAATGAATAAATCACAGGGATAAAAGGCACAGCATAAAGAATATAGTCAATAATACTGTAATAGCAGTATATGGTGATCAAAGGTAGCTACACTTGTGGTGAACATAGCATAATGTATGGAGAAGCTGAATCACTATGTTGTACACTTGAAAATAATGTAACTTTGTGTGTCAACTATGCTGAAATTAATTATATATAATATACATAGTATACAATATTTAAAAGGATTAATTTTTCAAATATTGGCAGATTAATGTAACAAATAGGGCATATGTTATTAAAGAAACAATTATAAAAATACTTAGATTGCTAATTACTGCCAGGAGAAATGAGAAACTATTTCAAAAAAAATTTTTTTACTATAATCAGAAATTTTAGCTTTTAAGAGTACTTAAAACCTAAAAAACAAAGAGTACTTAAAACCTTCCATATTTTACTGCTTAAGGCTGAATCATTCTATTTTTTTTTTAAGATTTTGTTTTTATTTATTTGACAGACAGAGATCACAAGTAGGCAGAGAGGCAGGCAGAGAGAGAGAGAGAGAGAAGCAGACTCCCTGCTGAGCAGAGAGCCAGATGTGGGGCTCAATCCCAGGACCCTGGGATCACGACCTGAGCCGAAGGCAGAGGCTTTAACCCACTGAGCCACCCAGGCGCCCCCATTCTATTTTTTTAATTAAAATCCCGTATTTTTTATTTTAAAGATTTATTTATTTATTTATTTGACAGACAGAGATCACAATAGGCAGAGAGGCAGGCAGAGAGAGAGGAGGAAACAGGCTCCCTGCTGAGCAGAGAGCCCGATGTAGGGCTCGATCCCAGGACCTTGGGATCATGACCTGAGCCGGAGGCAGAGGCCTTAACCCACTGAGCCACAACAGGCGCCCCAAAATCCCGTATTTTAAAAGTCTTTTATTATTGGTTAAGGTTACCTTTCAGTGACTAAGATATAAAATGAAGAGAAACATAACTTTTAGCGTTATATGGATCCAAAATTCTAATTTAAAAAAGCGTTCCCCACTTGTGCTTTATTTGTGCACAATGTTGAATGAATAATTGCAATTATTTTCTCAAAAAGATCTTCTTTTAAATATTTTCAGTGATTATTTAACTACAAAAGAAAGTAGTGAAACTATTGATTCTTAGGCACTTATAAGTATAAATTTCATTAATAAGTCAGAGTACTTTTTAAAAAAGAATTTATTTATTTATTTGAGAGAGAAACAGAGATAGCAAGTAAGAACACAAAGGGGCAGGAGAGAAGCAGGCCCCCACTGAGCAAGGAGCCTGATGCAGGACTCCATCCCAGGACCTTGGGATAATGACCTGAGCCAAAGGCAGATGCTGAACTGACTGAGCTGCCCAGGCACCCACAGAGTACTTTCTAATAAAATTTTTCAGAAGTGAAGTACACTATCCAGATCTTTCAGAACCTGAAGGGCTGATCAATTTTCCATTATCTTACAGCTATAGTCTTTTTACAAAAGGACACTATAGAATTCTATTTATTTTTGTGCATCCTATGGTCCTTATCACCCTTTTCTCCCCAGTTATCTGTATGTTAAATGTAAATAGAGGAAAAGGACTTAGTGCTGAGCTGGAATCAGGATACCTCATCATTGTCCTGCAAGAAGTTCCTGTAGTCTGAGAAAAGACACAGTGGGCAAAGGGTCTGGGCAGCAAAAGATAAATTCTTCCCCTGGCAGCAAGCCACAGAGATCTGAGTGCCACAACCACACTGGCAGGTCTGCATCCTACTTCACCCCTAACCATGATCATGAGAGTGGTGATGATGATGATGACTGTGACAGCTGGCACTGAGGAACTGAGCTCAAGTCTCTCCAACATTACATGGTTGAAGTCCTCACAATGACTCTGTGGAGAAGACATGAATGAGGAAGTTCGTGATTGGAAAAACTAAGTACCTTACCCGGGGTCTCACAGGTAGCTGCTGTAGAACCAGAAATCTTCTAGTTGATTTTTGAGATCACACCCTTCTAGTATTTTCACTCTCTGTCTTCCACCCCATCATCCTCCTCCTCTGCCAGGCCTTAGAAGCTGAAATTCCTTCAGGATTGGTCCACGTCCCCCTTTTTCTCATTCTGTGTCTCCATCAAGATAGCTTTAATGGTTGACTGTGGACTAAGAACTTCAAAGTGCAAAAATCTCTGTAGATTTTCTTTTACTTCTGACTACATGTATCCCATGGTCATTAGAAGACAAAAGTGAGGGGCGCCTCGGTGGCTCAGTGGGTTAAAGCCTCTGCCTTCGGCTCAGGTCGTGATCTCGGGGCCCTGGGATCGAGCCCTGCATCAGGCTCTCTGCTCACAGGAGCCTGCTTCTTCCCCCTCTCTGTCTCCCTGCCTGCCTCTCTGCCCACTTCTGGTCTCTGTCTGTCAAATAAATAAATAAAATCTTTGAAAAAAAAAAAAGAAGAAGACAAAAGTGAGAAATTTTATGAATATGTGAACTTGTGAATATGTTGCCTTATTATGACAAAAAAAGAGTTAATATTTCTGATTAAGGATTTTGAGAAGGGGAGATTATCCTGGGTTGTCTGGTGTGCCTGTTGTAGTCATGATTCCTGATATGAGGAAGGCAAGCACATCAAAATCAGTCAGATGATGGGATGAGGGAGGGAGAGCTTGGAATGAAGTGCTTTGAAGATGAAGGAAGGAACCTGAATCAAGGGGTACAGAGGGCCTCTAGAAGCTGGAAAAGGCAAGGAGGTGAATTTTCTCTAAAGTCTCCAAAAGGAACAGACCCTGCCAATGCCTAGATTTTAGCTCAGTGAGACCCATTTTGGACTTCTTTGTGTTGTTTTAAGCCATTAAGTTTGTGGTAATTTATCACTGGAGCAATAAACTAATATAGTCTTTTTTAAGAAAAATATAATTAGTTATTTCTGAGAAAGAGCAAGAAAGAGAGAAAATGGAGGGTGGAAGAGCAGCAGGAGAGAGAAAAGAAGACTCCTGGCTGAGCACAGAGCCCACTGCGGGGCTCAATCCCAGGACCCTGAGGTTACCACCTGAACTGAAACCAAGAGTTGGAAGCTGACCCAATTGAGCCACCCAGATGCTATGCAAAGCAATATAGTCTTATAAATGACACTTGTACTTCCATGCTTCAGTCATATGCTACTTAATACATTAAACTAGTACCAGTCATTAACTGTCACATGGTAAGGGATGATTCTGACACCTCAGTTTTGTAAACTCTTTATTATGTTTCTTCTCATGACATTGGTCAACACATATCCTTTCTGTGGGCATGCTAAATTTTAATTTTTAAAAGGATATTGACTTATGAAAAGTTAATAATTACAGTCTTAAAGGGTTGTAGAATGGTTTACAAATTAAACTGATTACATTTCAAAATAATTCAAGGAGAAGTGAGATCTTAAAGAGGTATTTGTTTGTCAGAACAAGTTTTAATTATAACTAGAATATGAAGAATGACCAGATTCTCTAGCATATTTAAAAATCAAATATTCTTTTACTTGAAAGTGAATTTAACAAAGGAGGACTTTAAAATGTGAAAAATTTCACAGGGAAGATAGTGACAGTGAGAAATCATTAAGAAAAATATTCAGACCCAGAAAATTCAACACAATATTGAATAACAAGAACAAAATTGGAGAACTGATGTTAGAGGAAAAGCCATACTAACAAAGACAATGAGGTACTGGTGGATTAAAAACAAAAAACAAAAACAAAAACAAAACAAAACAAAAAACAGAGAGGTCAATGGACCACAACAGACAGTCCAGACATATTCTACATACACGCAGTTAACTGATCTTTGACAAAGGAGCAATGGCCATACAACAGAGCAGAGATAGTTTTCTTAACAAATGGTAGTGGAGCAACTGGACATCCACATGCAAAAAAATAAAATAAATCTAGGTACTACCATGCATCCTTCACAAAAGTTAAATCAACATGTATCACACACTTAAATATGAAATACAAAACAATGAAACTACCAAAATATAACATAAGAGAAAACTTATATACTTTCTATAGGTAACACCAAAGGTACAACTCATGAAGAAAATAATGGCTAAGTTGGACTTATTTAAATCAAAACCTCTGCTCTGCTACTGACAACGTCGAGAGCATGAGAACACAAATCACAGACTGTGAGAAATTATTTGCAAAAGACACTTCCGATAAAGAATTATTGTCCAAAATATACAAACAACACTTAGAACTCAACAATGAGAAAACAAGCATTCCAATTAAAAAATGGGCCAAAGACTTTCATAGACACTTCAGCAAAGAAAGTGTAGTAATGGCAAATAAGTAACTGAAAAGGTACTTTACATATGTAATGAGGTAAATGCAAATTAAAGAAAAAAACACTGAGATACTACTACACATCTATTAGATTGTTAGACACCTATTGGATTGTTCCAAATCCAGAACACTGACAATATCAAATACTGGTGAGGATGTGGAGCAACAAGAATTCTCATACATTGCTGGTGGGGACGCTAATGATATAGCCTCCTTGGGAAAGAGAGTGGTGATTTCTTATAAAACTAAACTTACTATACGATCCTGTAATCATGCTCCTTGGTATTTACCCAGAGAAGTTGAAAACATTTGTCCATAAAAATATCTGCACATGGATGTTTACAGTACCTTTATCCACAATTTTCAAAATTTGAAAACAACCAAGATGTCCTTCAGTGGGTGACTGGATAATTAAACTGGTGCATCCAGACAGTGGAATAATATTGAGTATTAAAAAGAAATGAGCTATCAACACATAAAAAGACATGGAAAACCTTAAGTGCATATTACTAAGTGAAATAAGCCAGTCTGAAATGGCTATATGCTGTGTGATTCCAAATACATGACATTTTTGAAAGGATAATATTATGGAAATGATAAAAAGATGAATGGTTGCCCAATGTGTATGTCTATGGGGAGAGATGAAAAGAGCAGAGAGAATTTTTACAGCAGTGAAAATACTCTGTGACATTGCAGTGATGGATATATGTCACTATACATATTTCCAAACCCACTGAATGTACATTCAGAGTGAACTTTAAAGTAAGCAGTGGACTTTGGATGATTATGATATGTCAATGTAGGCTCATTGTTGGTTAAAATGTACCATTCTGGTGAATGATGTTGGTGATCCACCGGGGAAGTTATGAATGTGTGGGGCAGGGACTATGTGGAAAATCTCTGTACTTCCATCCTAATTTTATCTTAAACCTAAAACTGTTCTTAAAAATAAAATAAAGGGGGGAGGAGTCAAGATGGCGGAGAAGTAGCTGGCTGAGACTACTTCAGGTAGCAGGAGATCTGCTAGATAGCTTATCTAAAGATTGCAAACACCTACAAATCCAACGGGAGATCGAAGAGAAGGAGAACAGCAACTCTAGAAACAGAAAATCAACCACTTTCAGAAAGGTAGGACTGGCGGAGAAGTGAATCCAAAGCGACGGGAAGATAGACCGCGGGGGGAGGGGCCGGCTCCCGGCAAGCGGCAGAGCAACGGAGCACAAAATCAGGACTTTTAAAAGTCTGTTCCGCTGAGGGACATCGCTCCAGAGGCTTAACCGGGGTGAAGCCCACGCAAGGTCAGCATGGCCTCAGGTCCTGCAGGGTCACAGAAGGATCGGGGGTGTCTGAGTGTCGCAGAGCTTACAGGTATTAGAACAGGGAAGCCAGCTACAGAGACAGAGCCGAGGAGTAAACTCTCAGCTCGGGGTTACCTTGAACCGGTCGCAGGCTCGGTCAGCTCGGAGCGCGGCCGGAGGCCAGGGTGACGGGAGTAATTGGGCGCTGTTCTCTGAGGGCGCACTGAGGAGTGGGGCCCTGGGCTCTCGGCTCCTCCAGGCCGGAGACCGGGAGGCCGCCATCTTCATTCCTGCCCTCCGGAACTCTACGGAAAGCACACAGGGAACAAAAGCTCCCGAAAGCAAACCCGATCAGATTACACAGACCAGCCCCGGGTAAGGGCGGTGCAACTCCGCCTGGGGCAAAGACACTTGAGAATCACTACAACAGGCCCCTCCCCCAGAAGATCAACAAGAAACCCAGCCAGGACCAAGTTCACCTACCAAGGAGTACAGTTTCAATACCAAGGAGAGCAGCGGAATTCCAGAGAAGGAGAAAGCAAAGCATGGAACTCATGGCTTTCTCCCCATGATTCTTTAGCCTTGCAGTTAATTTAATTTTTTTTTTCTTATCTTTTTCAAAATTTTTTTTTCTTCTTCTGCTAAATTTTTTTAACTTTTACCCAATTCTTTTTTAACGTTTTTTAACTAGTTTATTTAATATATATATATAT